>NC_051186.1:39560308-39595348 GCF_013339695.2 Rhipicephalus sanguineus | reverse complement strand
TTCCGGCAACCCAGAAGGCCTGAGGTGGGGAAAAGAGAAGGCGAGTCAGAAATGGGGAAGCAAGTGTAGGGATGTTGGGGAGATGGTGCACCGTGCCGTTTTCAGGCTCGACGGGTAAGCCGTTGGGACGGGACTCTCTCCCCCGCATACGATTCTGGGGCGGCGAAGGAAGAAACGGTCCTGTCGTTAACTGTTGGTTCCTTTGGCGTTCCTTCTCTGCCGCTTCTTTGCGTTTGTTTCGCCCTCTCATTCCTCTTTAGGGAATCGCTGTTAGCATTTTCCATTTCTTTACCTTCGAGTTGAGGGAAGTGCGGTTCTTAACCAGTGGTCTTTGCTGGGGATCTTCTGGGCGTCTGATTTTTGATGGTCTTGCATTTTTTTCTGCGGGGGAGGGGGATACATTTGCAGCAGAGGAAAGTTAGGTTAGATTACTTGTGGAACTAGCTGTCTATCTATGCGCTCTCTTTCTTGTCGCTTTAATTTCCAATTTCTCCTCCTTGTTGAGACTGTCTTTCCCCGAATTCCTCAAGATCCTACTGGGCTCTCTTTGCTGCTTTTTTGTTTTCTCCTTTTCTTCCCCCAGACTCTTAGTGCTCCCTAGGTGTTACCTTTCCATCTCCCATCGGTACGATGTTTAATGTTGCTACTCCTTGTCTCTCTCTCTCTCTCTCTCACTCCTCCCGGGTATCGATGCCCGTGTTTCCCGCTCTTCATCGTTGCGATCTCCTTCTGCATTTCTTTCCCCTTACCCCCGCGGACCTGTCTCACCCTCTCCCCATTGGAACTCTTCGCCTAGAGTCGCTCCCGCGTTGTCCCACTTTCCCAGTATATCCTCCCGTTTCCCGGTAAGTCCCTCTTCCCGTATCTGCGTTTCGCCGCATGTGCGCGCACGTCACTCTGCGAATGTCCTTTAGATCTCCCAAAATTTTTTCGTACACAATTCGCCGGTTTTCTATCTTCCCATTTGCCCTCTCCTCGAGTTTACCTCGTTTATGTCTCCCCATTTTCCCGTATCCCCTTCTTCCCCTCTGTTTGCCGCCCTCTTACCTCGCTCGTTCGTCGACTGGCCCGTCCATGTTTGCTCTGCGGGTCTGAATCGCTACCGTACTCCGCGTCTCCGTTCCTTTACCCTTTTACATACTCAAGGAACCCTTCCCTTTTTCTCGAGGGAGATTTCTTCGTCCTTTTCTTTTTCTGCGCATTCCTGCTTTGTTCTGATAAGCCTTTCTGTGTTAGCCGTTTCTTCATCTTCGTTGCCTTTTTATCCGCTCGTTTTCTCTCTTATTCGTGGATAATCTTTGTTCCGTACTTTCAGTCGCCTTTTCGTGCTCCGCCACCTCTTCATCTTCTTCCCTATTATCCTGCCTTTCCCCCGCTCATTCTCGGTCCACTTTTCGAGGGAAGCACCCGCTGTTTGCCTTAGCGCGGCTCTCTCTGTGATGTCCCTCTCGGAATGCTATGCTCCTTCCAGACTGTATCTATACGGTTGGCCCTCTTTTCCTCGTGGCGCACAATTGAGCAGCACCCCCCCCCCCCCCCCCCATTCCACTCAAGTTGGTCGTGGCGTCACCTCATAAGGTTGATTTGCTCATATTGCCCGCTTACTGTTACCGGTCGGGCAAATAATACCGCGCCCCTCTGTCGCTACTTTTTCTTTTTTATCCGTTTCGCAAGCCGCCCCTATATGGCCTCATCGGCGAAGCCGCAACGCAATATTGGATGTGGGTCGCTATTATGAGCAGCTTTCTGAGAACGAGGGCGATTTTTTTATTGCGACATCAATTATATAAAGACACTCGAGGTGTGTTTTTGCCGTCGCCGTGATGTTCCGTATAAAGGCCATATAGATGACATCGCCTCGCGCGTCGTTTGTTCCATTTGATAGCGAAAGCTTTAGAACGCTGCATGACGGGCGTGATTCAAGCCTAGTGGCGAAGCCAGGGGGGTTGGGGGGCAGACCGGGCCCTTGCCCCCCCTCCCCCCCACCTCCGGAATTTTTTTCGCCATGGCATGCAGAGCACCAAATGACACTGAATCACATCTGCTTGCCCGACCCCCACTTTAGATCAAGGAGGTGCCCCCCCCCCCCCCCCCGGAGAAAAAATTTCTGGCTACGCCCCTTGTTCAAGCAGAGCTGTAACGCGCCGGCCGGCTCCGTCAGACTTTCTTATGCAACGATCTCATTTGTTTTTGATTAAAACGCAAACAGTGATTATAAGTGAGCCGTCTATCTCATTGCTTGGCCCCGAATTTGAACTCTTGCCTATAGCCCCCCTCTGATGTACTCGCATCCCTTTTATTTCTGTGTGCGTGTTCGTGTCAAAAGGACGTGTCTATTGAAACCTTCCCCGCTGTTAAGCAGTTGGGAATGGCGCTTGTCCTCATTTCCTTCCTTGTGTTCCTTGTCGCTTTTATTATTTGCGCTAATTTGTCTCAACTAGTTATGGACGTCCAGCTACCCCAACTATCAATTCTCTTATTATACGGGGTGTGTCAATTAACGCATATCCTATCGTTTTCTTTCGATTCTTTTCCTAATCCACCGTGTTTCTCAAGCTTATCTCGGTACGACAAGAGCGTGCAGCGTTCTAATCGATCACACGTGTCGTGTTGGAGCCTTGTTAATCGCGCTTTGTTATACTTAGTCGTAAGATTAGCTCTTATAGATTAGATTTTTTTCTCACTTGTGTCTCGCGTCGCTTGATGAGGACCTCAGTTAAGCATGAGAGGCAGGGTTGGTTCTAGTACTGTCCTCATATACCAGGGTCTGAAGCATTCGAAAAAAAAAATAAATAAAAAGAATTCAAAGGCTTACTGCCGGTTACCGCTTCGCTTGAAACTAATGAACGCAGGCAGGGTGAGATGTGAGACGCCTCGTTTTTCTGTGCCCTGTGTGGCTTTCACTGAAAACGGGAGATTAGAATGTTACGTTATTCCACTGCACTTTAATTCGAAGAGAATAATGCAGTCTACTAAGAAGAAAAAGGAGATGATATCTTTCGGCTTTGAGTCGTTTTAGGCAAATGCATTAGGGACCGTGTTACGTACATTTAAGGCCAAAACCTTAGGTGCCTCATGAAACACGAAAATCGACCGTCGGCGTCCTGCGGCGTCGGGGACAACTCGAGTGATACAAAAAAAAAAAAAAAAACATCACTTGATGGCATCACCACAGGACGTCATCATGACGTCACATATCGCGAACATTAATTGTGACGTCACTATAACGCCATCATGACGCCACTGTGACGTCACGGGGCGTAATACCACATCATGAGGTCATCACAAGAAAACGTAGCTTGTTCAAAGGTGGGCCGATCGCGGAGGCAGTGCAAAAATCCTGGAGACAGTGCAAAACCACGTTATGTGCAGAACGATTTCGGAGGTTGGCGTGGCAGGGTCATTACATCATCTGAGAATAAAAGGAAGATGGTTTTCGCCTTCCAGTCGTCTGAACTGAATGCATAAGGGATCCTGTGAGTATTTTTCCTCCCTACTAAGAATTCTACTGGGGGATGACACTGACAGAACGTAATTTCCTGAGTAGAGACTGCATGCAGTCGAGTTTCTATCTCCGTCGGTGCATTCCAATTGTCTTGATTTTCAATATTTTTTCCTTCCGCAGAAATACTCACGCGGGCTCGTTGATCACATAGGGTAGAGTTAATTCCACGCCCACTCTTAGTCCCACTGAATAATAGCACACGCTGCGCCGTCGACGTCACTTTTCCTTCTGGTCCGCGCATCTTCTCTCTCTCTCTCTCTGCTCTGTATAGCGAAGCTCATTAGGTCAGCCCGTGCGGCTCGCATTCGACGACGAAACGCCGAACGAGAAACCTCATCAGCGTTGCACCTTCCGGCGTATAACCACATCGAAGCGCCACCATGCGGCCGACTCTATTTAGATTTTAATTTATCTTTGTCTTCTTTAAATACCCGACTGACGCAGCCTGCAGTTTTCATTGCGCGCGTACTAACGCTTTGTTTATTTTTTTTTGTTCCCCCCCAGACAGCTTTAATTACCCGATACCCCCTGCACGCTGCAGTGATACAAACTTCCGGCTTCCTGTCATCAGCGTACGGCCGTTAAAGGTCAACAGGGCAATGGCCTCCTTAATTTGCCTCTGTTTCTATGTTCGCGTCGATTACGAATCTGCTTACACATTTTCTTCTTGTGCGTTGAATGTCAGCGGGTCCCCTATGCATTGACCTAAGGCGACTCGAAAAGCCATTGTGCTTATATTTAGGTGCATGCGAGTTCGCGCGCGTTTAGGGGCGTGCACGCAGATTTAGGAGCATCAGTTGGTCAAAGCTTCAGGAGTGCTCCGCTACGGCGTCCCTCATAATCGTATTCGACAGTAATCATCATCATCACCTTCTTCTTCTTCTTCTTCTTCTTCTTCTTCTTATTATTATTATTATTATTATTATTATTATTATTATTATTATTATTATTATTATTATTATTATTATTATTATTATTATTAGTCGATCTTATGGGTCCCTCTTCCTGTCGTGTGTGAGACGATGTTCTTTGACGTACTAATGCGGTTTACATTGACGGATAATTGTCCAGGCGTCAGCATTCTGATGTTAGCAAATGCAATAAAGAAAAAAAACGAAGAAACGAGATAAAAGCACTGAATTATTTGTTTTGTTATGTTAATAGTACACCAGTAAACTGATCACTAATTTCCTTGCTGAACTGTCATACATATGAAAGCTTCCTGCTGAGGAATAAAAAGTGCTACTTTGGAGGCCATGCTTGCGGTTCTCTTATACAACTGCGACTTAATAATTCGAAGGAGGCGAAAATGCTTGAAGCCCGTGTGCTTAGATTTAGGGGCACGTTAAAGAACCCCAGGTGGTCGAAATTTCTGCAACTTTCCGCTACGGCGTCGCTCATCATCAGATCGTGGTTTTGAGACATTAAACCCCAGTAATTATATTACGAATCAATAGTTATCAAAACAGCGTAGCATAAGGTGTACATTGGCTATTGCATCTACATCACTTACGTTGTCCCGAAAAGGACGTCAAATATCGGATAGATTGATAAGGAAGAAGTTCGGAGGGTGGCGGTGGTGATGTTTACTCTCGCGTGGCAAAATTTATCGCTCTTGTTAACGCGAACGCTGCAGGCGCTATTTATTACTGCGTAAAGTCGAGAAACGTGACCCACTCTGCGGTCTGCCCAGATTTTCTTTCGCCTATTGTCTGTCGTTGCGGGAAAATTTTGCAGCGAAATAACAGCTCCCCACGGACCTGTAGGGGCGCTAGATGATGAGCTAGATTTGTTTTCTGGTTCCTTTGCACCCACTTTGTGTGCTCCGCGGTGTGCTTTATTATTTATTTATTTATCGTCCTTCTTTTGCTCTCTCTTACAGTTTTCAATAATTACTTAGCTTCCAGCGCTCGCGTCCTCGTTTCTTTCTGTTTTTTTTAGGGAAGTGATGGTAAGGAGGAGGGGTGAGAGTAAACTGTAGCATAAAGAGAAAGAGAGAAATAGGAAGAAATAGGCGAAAGACAGAGAGAATCAAAGAAAGAAGCATACCAAAGAAAAAAGATAGAACTAAAAAAAAGTAATAAAGCCGCAGATAAAGTATGATAGAGAGAAAGAAATAAGATAGAGAGAGAGAGAGAAAGATAGAAAGAACGAGAAAAAGAAAGAAATAAGATAGAGAGAGAACGAAAGAAATGGAAATAAACAGAGAGAAAAAAGACAGGAAAAAGAGACACGAGAGAGAAAAGGAAGAAGGAAAAATAAAAATAAAAAGAAGCAAAGAAGGCCGCCCAGATCCGCACTTCGTTCAGGCTTGGCACCCTAGTCCGAAGCCGTTGTTTTCTTTTTTTTTTTTAAACGGATAGTGGTCGTACTTTCTCTTCTACTGCTGGCGAGGTTTTCTTGTGGCGAAAGCCTCAGATGCCTGGTTAAGCGCGAAAAGAGACCGTCGGAGGCGGCGGCGGCGTCAACAGCGAGCGATGCGAGAAATGATCATTACGAGTTTACCTCACCATATGACGTCATCATAACGTCAAATGTTGCCGCAAGTTTGTGACGTATCATGACGTCATCATGAGGTAGCGCAACATGACACCGTCGCTTGGTCAAAGGTGGAGCGATCCTGGAGGCACTGCAGAACCACGTCAGGCGCAGAAAGATCGTGGGAGGGAGGGGGGGGGGGGGGGGGTCGTATCAGTATAATCGATAGAGAAGAAAAAGATGACTTTCGCCTTTCAGTCGTCCTAGGCACACGCATATAAGATACTGTGTGTTTCTTTATTCACTTATCGACCTCTTTTTCTTCCTCTGTTCATTATATAATTACTTAGCTGCC
Organism: Rhipicephalus sanguineus; assembly: GCF_013339695.2. Classification (NCBI taxonomy): domain Eukaryota; kingdom Metazoa; phylum Arthropoda; class Arachnida; order Ixodida; family Ixodidae; genus Rhipicephalus; species Rhipicephalus sanguineus. Next base: position 39,589,010 of record NC_051186.1, on the reverse strand, counting down.
TGCGCCGTGTTTTCTTTTTTTTTTTCGTATTCTTTAAAGCGGATACCTGGTCTTACTTTATCTGCAGCAGCAGGTAATCCTTTTTTGCATTGCGTGTAGACTCGACGTCGCGTTCCTGTGGAGGGGGAGGGCGCGCACAGGGAGAAGGCATGCCGCGCGCTGACGTTTTGTAACGCGCACGTGTGGTTAGGGACTGTAGGATTGGGGCGTGTTGGTACAGCATGATTAGGAGTGCGTATCAGCGCAAACGACAAAGGGGGACAGAAGAGAGAACACAGAGTGCTGAGCGTCAGCGCTCCGTGTCCTCTCTTCTGTTTCCTCATGTCGTTTGCGCTGATAAGCACGCGTAATTAGGGCTTAAGGCTTTCGCCTTAAAAATAAAGACATTGAATTGAATTGAAATACACGTCATGGCTGCCGCCATGTTCTATACAAGTCGCGTAGTGTCGCGGCAAACGTCGTCGTTCCTTGCCGATCTGCTCCCCGACCGTTATGGGAAATGTGGGGTTGGTGACAGCGGGGGCCGTTTGGAAGGAACCATGTGCGGGTTGCGCTGAAGGCTCTCCCCCGCTCTGTTCTTCGTCGCTGCTTGTGTCCACGGTTCAGGAAATGTCTCTCTCGCGCAAATGGTTTCTCGCCGCGTTCCCGAAAACGTTTCCTCCCCTCTGCGCTTCTCTTATTTCCGTTCCCGTCTTGTCCAACGGGTCACTTCCGATGTCCATCCACTCGTGCTATCTCGCCGTTCGTAGATGTCTCGAGACCTGCCCGTCATTTCTTATTCGTGTGTCCGCGTAGCTGCGTACCGCTTTTGCGAACAGCGGCGCAGCTCTTATGTAAGGCTGTGTGTGCTTCGAGAGAACTGCGCTTCGTGACCTAGTTGGTGCTTACTGCGGGTTATATCTCTGCCTCTGAATGAGACGTTGAGAAACACACAAAGGAAGATACGTAGACGCCATGTGCGACCCAGTGTTTTTCGTTCATGTGCCTTTCTTTTTGCTGCGTCTGTCTTATCTTGAGTCATGGATATGTTCCTTCAGCGCATGCGTTGATGACGGTCGGCGTCCTTCCGGAAAAGTATTGCGGTGATGTACGCGTCCTCCTCGCGTGCTACGTCTTCTTGTCTTTTGAAGAAGTGTTTCCAAACATGTTCTATTAAGGGATGTGACGATGTCGCCGATGATTTCTGGCCAAGTGCTTCTCTCGAGGCATTGCTTGGCCTGGCTGTGACAGGGTGTTTAAGCGTACACAGGAAGTAGGTTATGTACAGACCGGAAGTGGGTAAACTGTGATCGTAATTGTCAGCGAGACGTGCTTATGACGGAAAGTTTGAAGCCAACTATGCACCGGAAGTCACGTTACGGGCCGGAAGTTGTCTACCGCGAGTTGGGTATCACCCGGAAGTCGCTTGAAGGAAGTGGGAAGTGACGTCGAAGGTGTGGAGAGGAAAGTATGACGTGAATGCAACGTTGCCTTCATTTGATATCAATTAAATGATCGAATGAATTATCTTCCGTCCAATTCAGTGATCAAGTGTCGACCAATCTTTATCTCTTCTTTCTTATTTTTGTGTTTACCTGACCACCCATCCGTACCCCTCGTCTCTTCGTCCGTCTGTGCCTTCCTTCCTTTGTGTTGTCACCTCTGTGTGTTTTTTTTCTTTGGACCGTTTGTGTGTTTTCTCTCGGTATGCTAGTATCTGTGTGTATGGCCGTCTATGCCTCTTATCAGTCTTCTGAAGTAGTTTGGTAAGGGATTCGACGTATCCGCATAGACGCACGCGTATGCACCTACACCTGCTGTCATCCAGAAGAGAACCACTAAACTCTGCAATACTTGTAGAGATAAGTTTATTATACTTGTAGAGATGAGTTTGCAGAGATGAGTTTGCCAAGGTGACTAGACCAAAACCGAGTCCTAGATTTCACCTGTCTGTTTGCCTTCCTTGCGTTTCCGTAGTTCTCGCTTCTTGGACTCCCTTCTCGGTATGAGCTCTTAGCAGAGACGAAAGTCCCCCTTACCTAAGCAGCGTTTTCTCCCTGGCCTCCCGGTTCACTTATTTTTATGCGCATTCTTTTCTTGCCCCCCATAGGGTTCTCTTAGGTCAAGATGACTAGGCTTATCCCGGCCCAAAGTCCTGCTTGGTCTAAGCGGCCCGTTTCCGTAGCCCGGCGTGGCCGCATGAAATGGCTCGCAGTGTAGGCTTATGCCGTCGCATATGCGATGATCGAGCCCCCACGCACTTTGCCATATAACGACTCTGCCGCGGTCTACGTCTCTCAAACCGTGACGTTTTCTCTCAGCCCTGCTATTTTCTTGACCATGCGTAAGTTCTGTGCTGCGGTACGCGAGATGCAGGTTTACTGGCGATAGGAGAAAACTCTAGCGTTCATTCATCCGGAAACATATATTCCGGTGCTAAAGCCATGAAAGCTTCCGTCCAGCTTCCTGCGTTGCCCGTTGAAGCCTTGAGCGAGGGCTGTCGTTGCTCGTTTCAGTCCATTCCCGCGTCAGCCCCTCTGAATCCTCGCTTCGTCTTTTTTTCCTCTTGTACTTCGCCACGACGGCGAACTATTTTACTCCTTTACTTCGTGATAATCGTGCTCGTACTTTCTTCCCTTCGACTCCAGCATAGCCATGAGTTCTTTTCTCATTTACTGTTACCTTCGGTTACCTCGGCTCATCATCAAGATAACTTGCTTTTTATAACTTCATGGCGGGCGAGTTGGCGCATGTCTGTGTTGGGAATCCTTGTACATACAAACGGACGAACACAGCAAATAGGAGTCTTTCTTTCTTTCTTCTTTCTTTCTTTCTTTCTTTCTTTCTTTCTTTCTTTCTTTCTTTCTTCTTTTCTTATTTCTTTCTTTCTTTCTTTCTTTCTTTCTTTTCTTTCTTCTTTTCCTTTCTTTCTTTCTTCTTCTTTCTTTCTTCTTTCTTTCTTCTCTTTCTATTCCTTTCTTCTATCTCATTGTTGCATAAGCTCCCCTCCTAAATTTTCTCTTCCTTCACGTGGGGAATGGAACCTTCACCCTCGTGCTCTGCAGCGCAACACTTCAGTTGCTTCAGGCAACAACGACGGCCGTGTATTCGTATCCAGGCAGCAATGAAATGTGGCAACGCGAAATGACGTCACCTCGATAAAAGATCAGATTGCCGTATCAGAAACGGCTGATCGCCGACAAGCCCACGATCGAGAGAGCATCAATTATTGGAAAACGACGCGTACAAATTAGCATGCGACCAGCGCACCTTACGGGGCCGCATGTCTGTACATCCGCATATACACTCGCCGGTGCCGGGCTTTTCGCGTACGCGGCCGCGGCCGCTACTGAAATATGTGAGTTATAAAAGCTTCGCTTAAAAAAACGAAGCGGACAGCAAGAGCGCAATTTTTTTCCACTTCGTTTTTCCTGCGTTCGTCCTTTTCTGTGCACGACGAATCCGAACATGGACGGCTTCGTTTTTGTTCCACTTCCTCCTGATCGTCATTATTATTACTATCTTCTGCTGCACCATTATCCGAATCTAATTTTTGTTTTAACTCTTCATAATAATAATCTTTTTCTCTGCCTTCCCGATTTCCTTTGAAGCGCTTCCATTCAATCAGGTTGCTCCGCGCTTTTGCAGCTGTCACTCCCAACTGCACTCTTCTATATTTTATTTCCAATCCTCTCCTCTGCTATCTTCATTCCCTGTAGATACCGTGATTCGGCGGCGTATTGCTCCTCTTCCCACTATTTCTTCCTTAATTGCGTGCATTGTCGCCGTAAGCGAAGCGCACGCGCCTCCAACGCCGTTTCTTCCATCTCACTGAAATGGAGTATTAAAACGATGCAGCAGGCAGGACCGGTGTGCGTCGTTGGGCTCATAGGCGAAGCACGCGGATACCTGAACCAAACGGTACTTGAAAATCGGGCCCATACAGTCATTCGCTTCTGTCACTGAAACTTCAGTAATCTCACGGTCCCTTCTGCATTTGCCTACGACGACTGGAAAGCGAAAGCCATCTCATTCTTTTTCTTATCAGTCGGTGTATTGACTGCGGAAGCTTTCTGCACCCAACGTGGTTTTGCACTGCCTCCGGGATCGGCCCATCCTTGACCAAGCGACGATTTCATGTGACGATGTCGTCACGTGACGTCACGCTATATGTGCCGTCATGATGACGTCGCAAATGTCGGCCATCTGTGACGTTATGATGACGTCATACGGTGACGTCATCGCGTGATGATGATTTTCTGCATCACTCATGTTGACGCCAGCGACGGCCACATTTCGCGTTTGATGAGGCGGCTAAGGCATTCCCTTCGATGAGGGACAGCAAGGTATCACAGCCGCGGTTGCTGCACGTATCTACGCGTGCGCTGTGACTTCTCGTAAACGAAAAAAAAACAAACAAATAAGTGTGCGCACCCTTCTAAATGAGGAGTCAGCGCTTCTTCCCCTTTTTTTCCTCTGTTCCGGGAGATTTCTCGTCTTTGTCGCCGGTCGTTTTCGCAAGGTGCAAGAAAATGTGATGGGGGAAAAGGGGGCTAAGGGTTAGAAGGGAAGGGAGTGAGGGATGGATGGACAGCGGCGGTGTTACTTTGTGTGCCGCCATCCTCCGACCGACTGCTCTCTTGCCAGCCTCGCACAAAGGCGCCGGTCGCTCGCACCTCGCTTCCTTGCTCCCGCCGTTCCCTTCTTGGCCCGCATTATTCCTTTGTTCCCGTCGGGCTGCTTCTTCATCCCTTTGCTACATTGGGACCGCACGACCGGTTCCCTATTCTTCCACCTCCGCCTGTGTTTCCCTTTTCCCCCAATTTCTTGTTCGTCGCCTCCCGTCGTCTCCCCCACTAGCGTCGGTCCTGGCGCTCCCTTTGCAAAAGGATGGCGCAATCCAATTTGGCTCGCTCCGCGCTTCGTCGCCTCACAACAATGGGAACCTTGGGGCGAAGAGGAGGACGAATACCCGGATGTGAAGGCGGGGGACACGAGTCGATAGGGAAGGATAGGGAAGCGTTCTTGCGTTGAGGGAGTATCGGGCCGCCGCCGCCAAGTGGCAGCACGCGCCGATGTACTTACGCCCCCAAGAAACTTGTGGGAGGGGGATTTGGGGATGGGAGGCAGATGAAGTTAGGGTTAGAGGGACGTAGGGAAGGAAGGTAGTGCGGATAGGGTACGGTTGGCTGGAGGATTTGGGGGGGTGTAATGCACGAAGTTCGGGGGAGATTTATAGATTTGGGTGAGGGGTAACAAGTGGAAGACAGTGTCAAGGAAACGAAGGAGAAAGAGATACAGAACTGTTGCCAACTTGGAAAAGTATGTGGGTGAGGTGGTTGGTGTAGGGAAGGGCAACGGAGCTGTTGTCTGAGGAAGATTGAAAAGGATGTACCTTTTCTTCGCGAATGGGAAGTCTGTGCCTTCTATTGTGCGCTATCGCTGTGCTAGGTTGGAGCAGACAGGAATGTGGGGAAATTGATGTAAGAACATGATTGCAGTACTGTTGCCAGAAAGCGTTGTGGTGTTGAGAAAAAAAAAGGAGTTAGTTGTACACAATGGGGAGTCGGTGGTCTAGACGCGTCTATGCGGTACACCTGATTTTCCTATTATGTGTACACCGCCGTTGTCGTGGGCTCTCTTCCTACGATAGTGCTGGCCGAGCAAAATAAAAAAAAAAATTACACGCACCTGCCTTTCAGAAGCCCCTCGCAGTGGTTCCACTCCTGCGCCAACTGCGCCAAAGTGCGCCAAATTGTATTTACTGCGCCATCCTGATAATATCGGCGAAAATTGCGCCAAACTGCGCCAAAGTCTCGGGTTTGGGGGCGTCTATCACCGGCAATCGCACGGCCGGCGCGTCAGAACATGTGCAGCTTGATCTTGGGGCTGCCAAAGTCGCAACCATGGACCAAGAATTATTCCGCTGAATAAATAGTGCTCGCGCGTGCGTCCTGAATAAGCCACGATGCCATGCGCGGTGCCGACGCAGCTTCTGTTCTGCAAGTCGGCTCGACAGCAAAATGCGCTCTCCGCAGAGGCTCGTGACGTCTAGGCCTCTCGGTAGCGAGAAAGTGCGACGGCGATTCATCGGCGGACGTCGTATGTTCTAGAAACGCTGCTGATAGGTCGTTTCAAGCGTCGCACGGCACGTAAGGAAAGCAATGTTCAGTAATAACTACATGTGTGCTGCTGAAATGTCTGTCACTTCTGTTTCCGGACATCGGGGAATGAAATCTGGGATCGCTAGCAGTATATATATGGAACAATATCGAATTTTTCTTGCTTCGCGTTTATGGAAGAGCACGCGAACGGTGGAAACGCGTTCACACTTTTCCTCAGATATACTTTATCCATGGATCTTCATCCAGAACAGCCTTTTCGTAATTCCTTCCGCCAGCACATCCGAGTTTGTAATCACTCTGCGGTAAATACCCCCTAAAAGGCCCTGCCCTTTCGAGCTCACGTGCTAGGGTCCCAATTCGAATTTTTTGCTTGCTTTTTAAAAATGTCATCTCATTAATAAAAGCATATATCCTGGTCGGAGCAGCCGCAAATACGTAGCTGTCAGTAGCGGGCCCCCACAGTGAAGCAGATACCCCATGTTACACGTCCACCCCTCGCTTTCGGGGGTCAATAGCTGGCGGGTAAAAAAACTCAGTTTCGCTTAAGGGCGAAGCAATGAATGCGATACCAACAAATTGTATTGTTAAACGAAGTAAGGCTAGTAGGTAACTCTTTTGGATTCGATCTCGCGTAACTCAACAAAACACTGGTTTAAGGGAATATGGCCGCTCCAGGAACCGAAGCGTTTTCTTGCTCCGAGTTCTCTAAACACGAAGTAAGCGTTGAGAGCACAGCAAGTTTACGAGCCGTCTCCTGATGCCTCGAGATGGCGCGCGCGCCCACTCCCCTGGCGTCCTTTCATGCTCCTTACGAAAGACGGGCGGGGCGTTTCCTCTCTGTTTGATGAGCAATCGACGGCAGGCCAGCACGCGGGAAGATGTTATCTCATGCGCTGTCCGTGCGACGGAGACAGACGGCCGGCTAGCTTAATCTCCGCTTCAGCCGCGTTCGTCGCCAGCGCTCGCGAGCTTTTACCCGCGGCTAGAATACGCATGGCGACGTTATTACTTTGGTCTTTATACAGAAAATTACGGCAATGGCGACGGCAAAAATTTGCGGAGATCGTCCATGTAATTGTTATCACAATAAACATTTTAAAAAAGTTGAGGAGCCATTTCACTCTGTGAAGTGGATGATAAGCGAAGCTGTTTCGCGCATGGCAAGGAGGTGACATGGTGGAGGACATTTTGGTATGTAAGGCCAGGTTGTTAACGTTCAATACGCAATAATAATGCAAAAGCATCAGATGCTTTATCAAACACGAAAATTGACCGTCGGCGTCGTCAATCGATTGATGCAAAATATAATCATGCGATGGCGTCATCATCACGTCATAGACCGTCAAAACTTGTGACGTCATCATAGCGTCATATATCATGATGTCACGTGATGACGCCATCACGACATCGTCGCTTTACACTGCTTCCGTAATCGGTGTGCCGATCATGGAGCTAGCGCAAAACCAGGTGAGTTGCAGATAGCTTGCAGAGAAGGAGGGGGAGGATCAACCCGTCGATCGAGAAGAAAAAGAACCTGGCTTTCGCCTTGGAGTTTTCTTAGGGGAATGCATTAGGGACAGTGTGGCTCTTTGGCATTGAGGCACTGCTGTACATCACGGCGTTTATCTACAATGTCTGCTGATAACCACATAGATGTATTTAGAGTGTTATTTCATGAAGTGCAATTTTATTGATCTGGTATTCTGTTTATTTGCTAGTGTCGAAAATAATCGCCGAAGAGGTTAATTCAGAACACTCAACTGCATGAGCCCTTATTTTTTCATTAGCGAGTGAAGTATGGAGTTCTCCTGAGATGATTTTTTCCATGAGATTTGCAATGAATCGAAATATTTCTAGCCTTCATAAGAGCCCCATAGTAATATTCCGGTGCTTGAATGTTATTGCAATATGCTTCTGTAGTGCACTCCAGGATGTAAAATTCGCTGCTCCAGAGTGTTCCCAGATGCAAAATTATCTGCTCCAAAGTGCTCCAAGATGAAAATTTTGCTGTTCCAAAGTGCTCCAAAACGGAAATTTTGCTGCTCCAAAAATTGCTCCAAATCAGAAATCCTCGGTAGCGTCACTGCCCTCGTAGTGCGCAATATTGCTGCGAACATTACACACTTTCGGCTACGTTTAGCTGATTTAAAGCTTTATTGTAGTTGCGCTATGTGAGTTTTTTTTTTCTTTCCATTCGCCCGAAACGCGCAGCCATTTTACTGTCTGACGTGATCTGTATACTTTACCGCACAGTGAGATGTTACTGCAGCAGAGTGTTTCTGAAGGGGCAGGGGTCGACGTCGTATTAGTAATAAGTAGCACGTTCCCTTATGCACTCGCCTACGACTACTGGAAGGCGAAAGCCATCTTCTTTTTCTTTTAAGTCGGTGTATTGAACCCGGAAGCTGTCAGCACCTAACGTGGTTTTGCAGTGCCTCCGGGATCGGCCCTTCTTTGACCAAGCGACGATGTCATGAGATGACGTCATCACGTGACGTCACATCGATTTATAGTGACGTCACAAAATTTGGCGACGTATGACGTAACGATGGCGTCATTGGGTGACGTCATAACGTGATAATTTTTAGATCACTCGTGTTGATGCCGTCGACGGCCATTTCGACCATTTGATGTGGCATCTATATGGCTTTCGAATTGACAAATTTGTGAAATTCTGATGCTTTACTTGCGGAAACGCTACAGTGGGGTACATTGGATTAATATTTATCAGGTTATGAACTTGACCTACGTCTAAGTGTTTTTTTAACCGCGGAGCTATTTAAGCCGGCCGTAAACACTTTGATGTCCGCAGAAAACCACATGTGGGTATGCGTCACAGGAATTGGGCAGGACCTGCTACCGAGCACAGCAGGCGCGAGCGTTCAACGAAAACTCTGCTCGGCGAAGTGGGGCACGTGAAACAAGTGAGAGAGAGAAAGGGTACGAGAAACTAGAGAGAGAGAAAGAAAGCGATAGAAAGAAAGCGGGAGATAAAATAGAGGGAAATAAACGGAATAAAGACATAAAGAGATAGAGACAGAGAAAGAAATAAAAGGAAGAGAAAGAAAGAAACAGACAGGAAAGAAAGAGAGAAAAACACAGAAAGCAGGACCGAATGAGAAATAGAGATAGAAATAAATGGAAACAAAGAAAGAGGGAGAAAAAAACCGACACAGAAAAAGCGATAGATAAAACAGAGAGCAAGGCAGAGAGAGCAACAAAGAGAGAAAGAAAGAAAGGGAAGAACCAAACGAAAATAAAAAAAGCGCGAGAAAAAGAAAGAAATAGAGATATAAAGAAAGGAGTAGAAAGCAACAGAGAGAAAGAGGAAGAATAAATAAAGAGAAACGAGGAAGGCCATTCCAGCTCCGCTCTTCCTTCAGGCGTGGCATATTGCGAAGCTGTCATAATTTTTTTCTTCTTAATTTAGTGGGAGGCCAAGCTATTGGGACCCCGACCTGAAGAATCAGCGAAGCCTGGTTCAACGGGCACGAGAGATGGCGGAGGCCCGCGGCTACGTGCAATAACGAGGCCGCCCACCTTGGGCGCACAGTGCGCTTACTCAAAAAAAAATTACACCATTTCCCGCTAAATGGGACCATGAGGCGATGCGAAGCCGGTGCACTTGCACGATCGCGTTCCGTTGGCGTTCTTTGGGCACGCTACCGACCTCGCGTCGTGGAACGCGAAGAGGAACGCTACGTGCGTCTTGTCTTCCCTCTAGCCTGGCCGTTAATTCTCACAGGGCGAGCGGGGAACGCGGTCGGCAGGCATGCGAGAGGGGGGCAGCGTAGGAGAGGAGAGAGAGGTGGAGGGGACGCGTATGCGCTGCTGCTCATCGCGGCGTTGCGCAGTAGAGAATTTCGGCATGTCTAGCCCGCGTTTCTAAGGAAGAGTGGAAAGGGGGGAGAGGGGAAGTGGAGAGGGTATGCGCATGCGCAGTAAGGGTGGTCACGCCGCACACCACCACCACCACCACCGGACTGAACTCCGCCATAAGATACTTCGCATCTAAAAACGTTTATTCTCTCGCTCTCTCTTTTAATTTTTGCCCCATCGAAATGCGGCCGCCGGGGCTCTTTTCGAACCAGCGGCCAGGAGCTTAGTGGCGAAATACCTTAGGCGCTAAGCTCCACCAATGTGGCATGTCGTCTAAGAATGGCGTGTTCGACCTTGAATGTCAGTACTGAGAGACGGACGCGTTTATGGAACTCTGTATTGTATTCCACATTTTTATACCCGCTACTATCCCTCGCCATTTTAGTAGTTGAATGGGAGTACGGAACTCTGTTGACGCTTACTAAAAAACGCCGTTAGTATGCTGGAGAACGTATGCTGCGTGGCGAAGTTTCTTGACGCAGCGCGCTGCGGAGCGAGGGGTCACAGGTCCGAATCCCCGGGCGCGGTATCCGGAAATCATTTCTTTCGAATTAATTTTCTTTACATAAACTCCGACGATCGAAGGCCGTGCCACGGCCGACACGTTAGTAAAGGCAGTTTTTCAATGTGTGCAACCTGCAACCTTATTCAACACACACACACACACACACACACACACACACACGCACACGCACACGCACACGCACACGCACACACACACACACCACACACACACACACACACACAATATATATATATATATATATATATATATATATATATATATATATATATATATACACGAAACATGAATGCTATCGCGATAAAAATAGAGAGTTGAGAGCGCTGCGTTTTCTCCCATGCAGGCAGCATTTTGTCTTGAGTTCAGGTTGCGCAATTTTGAGATGGGCCGCATGCGGTCGCGTTACAATAAATGAAAACGTCCTGCACCTCTGGCCAGTGTACTTTTGCCACCAGAAAAGACTGGACCGAGGACTTTCTTTCGTATCTATTTGAAGAGTCCTATTGCATCCTTCACCGTTGTTTTTACTTTCTTTCTCCTTGTTTTCTCGATTCCAAAACAGGACACCGCGTCGAAACACGAGAGCTGCGGGCGCAAATACGGCAAAAGGAAGCCCGGCAACGCGACATTTAAGGCGCTGGAACCGAGTACAGAGGAGCACACGTAGGAGGGAGGTGGTGGGGGAAGATTTGACGGGATAGCATTGGGATAGAATGGGAGAAGTCCAACGTGCTTCTTGCATCTCCGTACTTTTGTCATATTTGTTTGATGTTGCTGTACTTGGAGTTCCTAAAGGGTCAGAAACTTGAATCCTGTCCGTCCGTCAGTCCGTCCGCGCATCTACTGTCGCATTCATTATGTTATGATTCATTATGTTCCGTGTGCTAACCAAACATGTGAACTATTGTATAGCTTGGTCTTCTGTAGATTAATGCATGTTATAGTTGCATGGATCCATACTTGCATTCTGCCAATGTTCCAGATGCTTGTAAAATATTTGTTTGACCATACTTCGTTTACTAAAGTTGAGATCAATTCAATCCATCCATCTATATATCACTCACTCACTCACTCACTCACTCACTCACTCACTCACTCACTCACTCACTCACTCACTCACTCACTCACTCACTCACTCACTCACTCACTCACTCACTCACTCACTCGCTCGCTCGCTCACTCGCTCGCTCGCTCACTCACTCACTCACTCACTCACTCACTCACTCACTCACTCACTCACTCACTCACTCACTCACTCACTCACTCACTCACTCACTCACTCACTCACTCACTCACTCACTCACTCACTCACTCACTCACTCACTCACTCACTCACTCACTCACTCACTCACTCACTCACTCACTCACTCACTCACTCACTCACTCACTCACTCACTCACTCACTCACTCACTCACTCACTCACTCACTCACTCACTCACTCACTCTTATCCTCTTTCTATCGCTCTCGTTACACTCAATCGGCCGTGTGACTCACTGAAAAAGAAAGCCGTATATTTTTCTCTCCAAAAGCCTCACGGATTGCCTCGCCATGGAGCGTTTCCTTTGCGCGTTTTATTCTTTGTCTTGTCCGTGAATGACACCCCGGCTTGGAAAACGAAAGGCAGTTAAGGACTGCCCCTCAATGGACGTTGTATGTTCGATTTCTTCATGTTTTTTTTTTTTTTTTCTCGATCGGTGCTTTGGAGGTGTTGTTCCACTCTGTGTATCTGCAATCAGCTATGTTTACTTTGACACTTTCACCATGATAAGCTTTCTGGTTCTGTCCTTTTCACAGCAGCTCTGGAAGCCGTTCCCCCTTTTCTCTATCTGACAAGCGGCGCATCAATTCACTGCGGCGATGCCGAGTCTCGATTCAGCTTCTTACGTTTCCTGTACGCAGCGCCAATTGACGTTTTCCTTTCGGCACGACAGCTGAATGCGCAGCTTTCTGGTCCTCAAAAGATAAGAGAGCTCCGTGCTCAGGGCATCGCGATCGCGTTTGTGTCTCACGTGATGTACGTCCGTCTGCGTTCGCAGTCCTTTTGTATCTTATCGGGGCGAGAATCTTCATCTGTCGCAGCAGATCGAATCCCTCGCCGAGTGACGTAAAGGGGAGTGCTTTTTTCGCCCTTTCATGGACGATGGAACCTTGAAGAGATGAAAAAAAAAATTGCGATGCTTGTACTAAGTCGCGCAAGGCTTGAAACAGCGAAAGCTGGACGATTCTGAAGTCTAATCTGGTGTGCTTCTAGGTTGTTGCTAGGCTTTAGGTAGCTGGTGCTAGCTTGTTTCTAGGTTGCTTCTCAGCGCAGAGAGGTTCGAGTTAAAGCACAGATGGTTAGACACACGACACGGATGTCTCAAACTCCACAGACAGAAACTCGCGCTGAAACCGAGCGTTCGCACCTCTCATAGATCTACGGGCACGCCGTCGTTGGCGTACGGCTTTTATCGCTTCGAGGTCTTCTCGCAGCCGCCGTTGCCTTTCCAGTTCCCTAGTATTACTCTCGTTGTACGTACCGCTGAAGCACTCCGTACAGATGCATCAGCGAAGCTGAAACGTTCGGCCACGGTGTCTGTCACTGGGTTAATCCCGACGGTTTATTAAAGCTTTTCTCAATTACTGGTTGCGTCTGCCTAGAAACTTTAATTGGTGTTTAGCCGCATGTCTGTTGCCTTCTTCATTTTTAGTGGACCAACAGTGAGCAGTGGGACTTGCCCAATTTCTGCGGCACATACCCGTTCATGATTATGATAGTTGTTTGTACACATTTGTACACACCAGTTTTTGCGGCCGCCTTAAGCAGATCGCTGTTAAAATTGCTCGTGTACACTAATTTTTCAGCTCTATAAGTACTTTGTTTTACAGCGAAGCTATTATACCCCGTGCCGTCGTCGTAGTATCAGTAGTAGTAGTAGTAGTAGTAGTAGTAGTAGTGGTAGTGGTGGTGGTGGTGGTGGTAGTGGTGGTAGTAGTAGTAGTAGTAGTAGTGGTGGTGGTGGTGGTGGTGGTGGTGGTGGTGGTGGTGGTGGTGGTGGTGGTGGTGGTGGTGGTAGTAGTAGTAGTAGTAGTAGTAGTAGTAGTAGTAGTAGTAGCAGTAGTACTAGCAGTGACCATGTGCCCAGAGGGTGGGTGGGTGAGTAAATAAATAAATAAAAGGAAATGATGACAAAATAATAACAACAAAAACAACAACAGCAACAATAATAATAATAATAATAATAATAATAATAATAATAATATGGGTTAAGGTTTAGCGTCCCAAATCGACGATATGATTATGATGGACGCCGTAGTGGAGGGCTCCGGAAATTTCGACCACCTGCGGTTCTCTAACGCGCACCTAAGTCTATACACGGGCCTCAAGCATTTTCGCCTCCAATAAAATGCGGCCGCCGCGGCGCCTTCCGCTCAGCTGTCGATCACCATAACCACACACTGTGGCGGGTAAATGATGATCACGATGACGATGTTCGAGGTGATGATGCTAGCCAATCTCAAACACGTTGTACTGGCTGAATTTTTGTTTTTGTTTTTCGAGCGTACCAGGAAATTTCGGATGCGCGCGTCACTGGAAATGACGCTTCGTCGTTAGCTGCTCCGAAAACTCCTGCTTGTGACCTGCCTTCTCTGCCCCACATTTCTCTGCAGTTTTCGCTGAAAAATACTAATAGTTATAATACATGGCGCCACAACAGCGGGCCAAAACCACTACGTGATTATGAGTTATGCCTTAGTGGGGGGTTGCGAATTGATTTCAACCACCTGGAGTTCCTTAACGTGCATATAATTCTAAGCACACATGTTGTTTTGCATTTCGCTTCAAAGTTTTCAGCTGGTGGACCAGCCTTCGTCACTGTCTGACGAAGGCTGGTCCACCAGCTGAAAACGTTCAGTAAAGACACACCACACACACACACACACACACACACACACACAACACACACACACACCACACACACACACACACCACACACACACACCACACACACACACACACACACACACAACACACACACACACACACACACACAACACACACACACACACACACACACACACACACACACACACACACACCACACCTGTCACAATTGCTAGAAAGCTTCGTTATGTTATGATCACACGCAGGATGCGAAATAGCCAAGTTATATATATAGAGTATATATGATAGATATTATATAATTATATATATAATCATTAATGGTGCCCCAACCGAATACTCTTTGGTTCCGTTCTGTCCTTCTCTGTCTTACTCCCCCCAACCCCTTAATTTTTAAAGTTTACATGTGCATAGGTATAAATACAACCAAACATACCCTGTACTCTCATTCCTGATGAAGACCGGACTCTGGCCGAAACGTCGAATAAACCTTTCCTCAGTTGGTGCTGTTACCGATGGTCTTCCACTCACATATATATATTATATAATTGCCCCGGGGCCGTGTTAGGTAGCCCTGCTCATGACAATGGTGAGGCTATGCATTTATAACAGCAAGCGTGTCGCGCCATTTCATTCATAGAGGAAGAGGAAAAAGAAAAGGCGGTTTGTTGGAAATTATGATAAAAGGACGATGCTCCTCCTTTAATTCCTTCGGTGGCCATCCCGTCTTCCCCTTTATGGGCCGCTTAATGTTCCACATTTTCCCTCATCTTAACTTGCCCAGAACTTCTTTTCTGCTGATGTCTTCGACCACCGTTCTCCTCCTTGCGTAAGGCCTTGCACGCGACGCTCCAACGGGAGGTCGTTAACGTGCGGCGCTATACGCAATACGGAGATGGCTCTGGACGATAAGAGCCGTTAAGGGTCCACGGCTTTTGCTTTGCCTCTTTTTTTATTATCTATCCTCGCTTTGGGTAGTTGGTGTGCTTTCTTCGCGATTTGGAGGTCGGGAGGAGGAGGGGGGACCTGTTAATGCGGCTTACGGTCATACCGTCGCGCATTTTATGAGTCCGGGCATTCCTTCTGCGAGTGGTTAATGTGCACCGGCGTAAGAATTCGTGCCCGCTTGGGACGCGACGCACTATAGCTGCGGCATGATTCAGCGCGCGAGAAGGACGCGAGAGCTTGGGAACTCCTACGTCTTGTGGACCACGGCACTAAAACTGATAAACAGGTGTGACAAAGTACGTAGCTTTCAGAAGCCCTACTGTATACTAATTCGATTACTACCAGCTTTGAGATAGTTGTTGAGTGGCGTTTCGCCGCAATCTTTTTTGCCCCTCTTTGCTCCTCTTAACGCTACTGCATTAAAAGGAAAGTCGCCTAAAATTGGGATGTGGTCGTCATAGGCTTAGGTCATAGTTGAGTGTGGACGACCTGATAATGTGGGTGTGGGATGGAACCGCGGTTGCCAGGGTCAGGACTGTAGTAGGCCCCTCCGCACCAGCCTTTAGGTGCTCCAGATTCAATATCGGTAATGGAAATGGCTTCCTCTTTTCCTATATGCCCCAGGTGTCTTGTCCTCCTCCGACTTTTCTTTTGTGTGTGCTCATCCTTCGCGCGCTCTTTATTGTGATGTCGGATCGGGACCGCACGATGCCAGAGGGACGAGAAAGTGTATGTGTTAGGGTCGGGAGGGGGGTGGGTGGGGTTAGCTGATAGGAGGATCTCTTGTCCCCCCCCCCCCCCCCGGGTGTTTCGTAGCTAGAGCCACGGAATGGCTGTCTCGCGTACGGGGTTCCGTTTATGAGCGTATTCCCCGTCGTAACTTCCGGGCTTGTTTGGTTATTTGGGAGGGGCAGGGAAGCTTCGTAAGCCCCGTGTTCCGGTGGTTTCTTGCCAACGTACGTCTACCTCGTTATCTATAGTATCTTGTTTATTATTGTATCATTTGTGCAGACACGTTTTTCGGTTGACGAGCCGCGTATGGCTTCATTTTTCGTTCCGTTGTTTTTAATGCTACTTGTGTATCTTGCAGAAAAATAAAATAAAATAAAGTGTGGGGACATATGCAGAAAGTCGGTCCATACCGTCTTCGTTTTTCCTTCTTCTTTTTCTGGTGGCATAAGTAGATGAATGAATGAATGAATGAATGAATGAATGAATGAATGAATGAATGAATGAATGAATGAATGAATGCCGGTGTAGAAATTTGGCGGCATAAAAGCCATGTCACTACGTAAGACATCAGCGTTGCTATATCGGCTAAATGTTCTTTTTTCTTTCTCTCTGTTTCATGTGGCTTCTCCTTCTTGGCCTGACCCAAAATGCGCTTGTTCTTTGTCCATCACTGAAGGTAAGAGCATCAGCGTTCTTTTTTTGTTTTTTTTTTATTTTCACAGGTTATGAGCTACTCGCCGCGTCCTTAGCGGTATATATTTCCGCTGGAGCCACTATAGAACCGAAGTACATTAGCTGTAAGTTGAAGTCTTGGCGACTTGGTACATAACGCTAAAACAATGGACCAATCAAAAGGACAAAGGGCAATGTAGAGTCCCATGTGTTGTGCGTGCCACTTCTCTCCTTAATCCTTCGTCCTTTCGACTGGTTCATTCTTTTAGAGTTTTAGAGAAGCGAAATGGTTTGCTTTGCTCAAAAAGCGGAGATGCCGATGGCCACACCGCGACCTTTTTTAAACGTTTAAACAGCAACAACAACACGTCGAATAACTTGGAGGTCTCTTGAGCTTCGCCCTCAAGTGTAGAACGCGATAGCGTAATCGGGCCATGTTTGCATCGCCTTCTCAATCGCTATATTTTGGCTTCGCTTCTCGATGGAAACCTCAACCGTGCCGCAAGTCACGGTTGAGGTGTCAAGGTAGAGGTGTCACGGTTGAGGTGTCACGGTTGAGGTGTCACGGTTGACGTGTACGCCTGTAAATCGGCCTTTCCGAACTATCGTAGAATGCCTAATGCAAGTACGGTTGCGAAGTGCCCACTGAGGCATAATTATTGCCTTTGCGAATTAGCGATGTACCCACTACGTGTCCGTAAGGCAACACGCTCACCCGCGTAGGTGCACACGTTGTTGATAATGATAATTAATTATGCATGTTTGCTTTGTAAATGATGGGACTTGAAACCAACCACCCGTTGCGCAATTCACATGTTTTGACGCCTGGCGTTGATTCTACGCTTATGTCGCACATTCTTACGCGTGTTAATGGCTCTTCTCATAGATGACATTTATATAGTGTTTTTTTTTTCCGAAACAATTTCGAGCACGGGCGTGGCTCACTGGTAGAGCACCTGCTTGCCACGCAGAAATCCTTAGTTCGATTCCCACTCGAACCGAATAATTTTTTTTTATTATTTTCTTATTTGCATCTGTCTCGAATTTTCGCTCAAAAACAACGCTGATTTTCCGCTCACAATCAACGACAGCGGAATTTCTGCGAAACGAGCGCTTTATCGCTATCGCGTTAATACGATGTGTTGTTGTCGCTACCACCTGCAGCCACAAGCCAAGCGTGTGCCTGAGGAAAACGTAGTCAGGTCTCTCTTATACTAGATCAGGTATTGTCGACGTCATTAGATGACAGCCTTACTGCTACGATACGTAAGAAATGTACGCTCTCCTGTCTCCATAATTTAGACCGTGCAAGGTTCGGCATATGCAGACCAAACTCTATAGTGTAGAGGTTCAGCGCTACGCATTTTCCAACTCGGCCTGTACCGAAACGCGCCAGAAATGCATGCTAGAGTGTGCACAACCAACGAATGAAAATTTAAGGCTTTTCGATCAGACGATAACGTAAACCACGTTAATCATATATAGAGTATCCCGCGTTTGAAGAATGTGCTGTGGTTCGATTGAACTTGCTGTTGTCTTTTTTGTTGTTGTTTAGTACTGTTCGTGTTTTGCAAGCCTGTGTGTGTACACGTACGTGTGCTTCGCACTCGTTTGCTAGGGGATCGCAAACATATGTCGGTGCTCCTTTATGAAGGAATTCGTTTCTTATGTCAAGCGTGAAGACCTTTGCTCTGTCTTCACGAGCGGACTGAGAAAAAAAAAAAAAACAAGGCTGTGGTGCGTTCTCTGCTAACCTAGAAAGAAGATGCGTGGGCCTCCTTCTTTGAAAAAAAAAAAAAAAATATATATATATATATATATATATATATATATATATATATATATATATATATATATATGCAGACAAAGAGTGAGTGAGAGAGATCTGATCTTCCATGCCAGCGGAGCAGCTCTTAACCCTCGCGATATTGATCAGGCGATGGTCTGCAGCGGAGCGCTTTAGGAATTGTATTAAACGGCGCAAAACGGTTGTCTGTAAAGGAGGCTCAGGCATGCGATAAAGAGCAAAAAGGTGCAGCAGTTTAAACGGCTAGTAAACAAGAAAGAGAAAAGAAAGGAAAACCGAAGGAAAAGGAGGTGGAGGGGGTCGGGAGTCTTTCCCGAAAGGACGCGATGCTGGCGCTGTAATCGGGAACCGAGGAGCCGCTTCACCGTCGGAATTAAAATGCTGGACTCTGGGAAAAAAGGTTGGGGGGGAGGATCGGGAAAAAGGGGGGCGTTTAAGGAAAAAGAAGTAAGGAGATATGGTCAGAAAAGGAAACGCGAAGTGTGGTGTCTGCCTGCGCGCGCGCTTTTGTTTGGTTGGAGGATTTAGGGATGCGTGAAGGCTAACATGGAGGAGCTGGTCGAGAAGGGAGATGACGTTGGGGGAGGATTGGGAGAGGAGGGGCGTCTAGGGGTAAGAGGGATGTATGGATGACGAGGGATGGTCAGGAAGGGAGGCGCCAAGTGCGGGTGGGTGGCGTCTGTGTGTGCGCGCGCCTTTATTTAGTTGAAGGAGGATTTAGAGATGCGTGAAGGCAAGCATGGAGTAGCTGGTGGAGAGAACGGAGAGGATGGCAGTCCATGCCGCGGAACGGTATATTTTTACCGAGAACCTCTTTGCAGGCTGGGATGTACCGCGTTTGCTCTGATAAAGCGCCATTAGACAGAACGTTTAAAATGGTTTCGTTAAGCCACTTGATCGGATGATCCGTCTTGAGTGTGGTTGTCTGGGGATGTTCCGCTTCTGAGCGTCGCCCACTTCACACGCACACAGAGAGATAGAGATAAAAAGAATTGTGCTATTCACATGACATGGGGGCGATCTTTTCAAGTTATCTTGTGGATGAGAGAAGACCCTTTACAGTATTTCATGAACAATGACAAAGCAGTTTCTTTTTGTCCTATGCGGTGATATAGTGGTTACGGTGCTCGGCTTCGAAGGTAGCGGGTTCGATCGTGGCCGCACTTCAATGGAGGCGAAATGCTGGAGACTCGTGTACTGTGCGATGTCAGTACACGTTAAGAACAGATGATCAAAATTTCCGGAGTCCTCCACTACATCGTGCCGCTTACGATCAAATCGTAGTTTTAGCCTGTTAATCCCCAGATATTATTATTATTAATGACAAAGCAGAGCGACTTTCCTGAGCTTTCGTTATACCGGAGTAGCTGATCTTTGCAGTAGTACAGTTTAGGGAGCTCCAGGGAGCGTTCATGTCTGCGATCGGCCATGACGAACGTACTGTGGGGCCTGGCCTTTGAGCCTGAGTTGTTATACGGCGCGCCAAAAATTTCACGGTGCGGGTTGTTTTCGCAGAAACGCGGTATATCGAGGCCTGCGTTCTATCTTTTCCTTTTTTTCCTGTTTATTGCGCACTCGCTCCAGCGGGGGTACCCCTCCCTCCGCCGAGATTGCAATTTCTTCCGGCCGAGCGCTGCTCAAAGTGAGCGCGGCTGGCCTCGAGATTAAGAAAGACGTGGGTGGGTAAGAAAGCGGTAAAGCCTTTCCCGCGTCGGGATGGCAGATGAAATGAGGAAATGCGTGGAAGGGAAAGTGGGGAAGCTCTGGGTACCGAAGGGCAGGGGCGATTGGGGTAGATATGAAGAGTCCTAGCGCGTGGAAGGAGCGTCTGAAGTTCATCAGAGATGAACACAGGGTATGCGGGATGAAATGTGAAGGCCGTGCCGTGTCTGGATGGCACTCGGAATGAGGGGGTCATGTGAGAGGGAAACTGGGGAAGTCGGGTTGCTGAAAAGCAGAGCGCGATTGGGGAGGAATGAAAGTTGCTGCGGGAAAGGAGCGTTTTGTGTGAAGGGGTTCACGGGTGAAGAAATGGTTCGGATGGAGGTGAAGTGGGGGGAAGTGTGAAGGAGAAAGTGGGGATATACTTATATCGGCGAGATAGGTACAGTAGTTAGGGAAATGAGCGTCTAAAGTGGGAAGTGGGAGTACAGGGTATGCGGGACGAAACGGTGAAGCCTTTCCGTGTCTGGACGACATTTAAAATAAGGGTAAACGTGCGAGCGAAAGGGTAAGCGGGTTGCTGGGGAGCAATGGGCGCCTGTGGAGATATGGAGGTTGATTTGGGGAAGGAGCGTTTTGGAGTGAAGAAATGGGAGCGGGGGGCATGCGGCGAGAAACAGTAAGGTCCAACAGACGCTATGGTCTAGTGATTACGGTGCTCGACTGCTGACCGTAAGGTCGCGGCATCGAATCCCGGTTGCGGCGGGTGCATTTTGATGGAGGCTAAATGCTAGAGGGCCGTGCGATTAGATTTACGTGCACGTTAAGGAACCCTAGGTGGCCGAATTTCCGTAGCACTCCACTGCGGCGTCCCTGATAATGATATCATGGTTTCGGGACGTAAGACCCCAAGAAATATTTTTAAACTTTATGGCTTCACCTTGGGAGAATGGTGTTCCCATGCGAGAGAGGTGTGGAATTGAAAATGGGGAAGGTCTTGGCTCCGAAGTACGGGTCAGATCGCATGTGTATGAAAGGGTCCTGCGGGTCAGGAATGTGTGCAGTCGGAAAAGGGGAGCGGGGAGGGTATGCGGGATGCAATGGCAGATTATTTTCCTGTCCAGATGGCAGTTGAATTGAGGGTGCATGGGAAAGGGAGAGTGAGGATGTCGGGTTGGCGAACTACAGTGGATGGTTGGGGAGATATGAAGGTGGCTGTGGGAAAGGAGCGTTTTGATTGAAGAGAGGGAATGGGGTTTTGGGGGACTAAATAGACGTTACCTTATAAGGACGGGGGGATTGAAGGGAAGTGTGTAGGCGGAAATAGGGGATGATCTAGGTACCGAAGAGTGGAGACTGTTGAGGAGATACGAAGAGTCGCTAGGGAAAGGGGCGTCTAAAGTGGGGAAAGGGGAGCGTAGCTAGGCTATGGGAGAATAAATGGTAAGGGCTTGTCCGGTCTGGATGTCTGATGAAATCAGGAAATGTGTGAGAAAAAGTGGGGAAGTCGGGATGTGGAACTACAATCAATGGTTGGGGAAATATGAAGGTTTCTGCGGGAAAGGAGCGTTTTGAGGGAAGAAATTGTATCAAAGGAGGGGACGTGTGAAGAAATGGCGCGACCTCGATCCCCATCTTTGAGATGACATTGAAATGAGGGAAGGTGCGGAAGTTTGAGTGTGGAAGCTCTGGGGCTCGAACTGGGATGATTGAGGAGGTATGAAAGGGGTTGCAGCAAAGAATTCCAGACGGGAAAAAAAACTTTGAGGCCTTTTAGGATCGGGATCGTTGATGAAATGAGAAAAAGTGCGGGATTGTGGAAATCCAGTTCTGTCGACAAATATTATGGTGGCGATAAAGGAATGAAAGGTGCGCGAATCGAGCTTTTCGAGCCATACACGGCGCAGTAAATATCACAGAAGTCCTATGTACTTCGCAAAGTCTTATAGTAGTTTCTCATGTATGATATCCACGTGTATGTTACAGATGTAATTTGACGTGTCAGTGTGTGTAACATGTGCGTGTCGTGTTGGGGATGTTAGAGTCTATATTTTCCTCAACCGGACTCACTCGAACTCAAAATGACGAAAATATTACTCACCCGGATTCACTCAGGCTCACGGCCGCATCTGTGTCTGGGGGAGTCTGAGTGAGTCGACTCATGAGTGAGTTTACCGACCTATGCTTGCAACTGAGTTTATTGGGAGAAAGATTTAGCTTTTAAAGTCAGATAACAAGCATATGCGCATGTTCATTTCAAAAACATTGGTAAGTACACAAAAGCATTAAAAAGCCTTGTCTCATACACGCACGTGCGATAAATGCCGACGTTATCCCTGATTAAGCAGTCCTAGAAAACGCTGAGTAACACAATTGGTCCCTTTTCTCAAAATCCGAAAGGCTTCCACCACTTCTCTGCTGCAGGCATCTTTATGAACAAATAGAATACCTTTTGATAGATAACATGTAGATGTTAAATTCACAGATACAGTCTCGTATGCCATAGTTGCCGTGAACGTAATAAGATACCACTGCTAGCGTCGCTAATTGAGGAACAGCACGAAAAAAAATCGACACCTGAAGGATAAGTAAACACAGGACGACCGCTGACTGAAAGTTGGACGTCGGCGCTCGTCTTGTGTTTTTTTATTTCTCCTTCGTGTGTCTCGAAAGAAAAAAACTTAGCGCGGCTTGCACGCAGTCGCGATGCACCAAGTCGGTTCGCGATGATGATGATAATTTTCTATCTACAACACGCAGCAAGCATCGAGCATAACGGCTCTGCTGTGAAAAGTTTTGGAGATGTTGATAAATAAAGCACCGCAAGATGGCGTCTTGAGCGTCGCTGCTGTTTTGAACAGTAATGACCGCTTTAATCATTCGATTTGATAAGAATTAATTTTCAGACGGCTCCCGGTTTACGCTGCTGTCGGCTTTTTTGTTTTGCCGCACCAGGGACGCCGGCACGGGTTCTTCTTAACTCGCTGGTACACGCGAAAATCGATGTTAGGGAGCTCGGTGGTCCTCGAAAAAAAAAAGAGAAAAGAAACTAGTGAGATAAGATGGAGCAGGGAGCGCATTAACTCTCGAGGAGGCCATTCTTAGAGCGCTTCGTGGGATGTTTTGCGTACCGAAAACAAGGTCACGCTTGCGATCTGGTCTCCGTGTGTTTTGTTGCAGCGTGTGGCTTCGCGCCGCACTCGGAAATTGAGGCAGCGATCAGCATACTCTAAATGCGGTTGGCCGCAGGCCAGCGGCGGCAGCTTTGACCGGCGAAACTTTGGAGAGCGCGGGTGTTAAGGGATACGCTGGGATGAACGCTCCCTCAAAGAAAAGGCTGGAGATGCTTATATGGCCATGGGCGGTATACAATTGCCTTTGCGGCTCTGCCGTTTCGTCTGATTGCCACGGGATAGGGAAGGGAAGTAGGGATGAGGATTGGGGAGAGAAGGGAAACGGACGCGTGTCGAGGTCGATAAGGGAGAGCGCATCGGGATCGCGAGTTCAGAATAGCGATGGAGGAGAAGGAGGGCACGATGCAGCATCGTTAGTTCCGTGCAGTTAGCAGGGTGCCATAGCTTTGAGGATGATGCTAATGAACCAGGAATGTAAGTTCAGTGGACCTGAGCAGCAACCTCTCGCGTTGGTCTAGTGAGTATGGTGCTCGACTGCTGACCCGAAGGTCGCGGGATCGAATCCCTGCCGCGGCGGCCGCGTTTTCGATGGATGCGAAATGCTAGAGGCCCTTCTGCTTAGATTTAGGTGCACGTTAAAAACCCCCGGGGGTCGATATTTCCGGAGCCGCCCCCAGGGCGTCTGTCATAGTCCCATCGTGGTTTCTGGAACGTAAATCCCCAGTAATTAACAGTGGAATTGAGCGCGGTAATAGTCCGGCACTTGCGCCCTCTTCACAGGACGCTTCACAGGCTGAGTTCAAGGGCCCGTTGAATGGTCAAACAAAAGGGGATGAACAATGGGCGAGCATTCCTTAATCAAGAGGCAGCCGTCTCTAATACCCGGATCAAGTGACGGTGCTCGTACCACGAGGAAATCAGCTTTCATTATATAGTAAAGTTAGCGGTAGTACAACTAACCATCACTGTGTCCCTTGTGAACATGTCTCTATTTCCTTTGTACTTCGTGTTTCGTGGCGCCTATAGTTCGCCCGGCACTTTACCTTATTTGCGCCAGTATGCCGGTTTAATTGAACGATCGCAGGAATACCACAGAAAGTGGTGCACGTTAGCACCCACACATCGTATGACCTTACTGGTCCCGCCAGCCAGCCCAGGCTAATAAGGTATCCCATCTTTGGTGATGCTTTTTGGCTGGCGATTTCCGACGTGCTTTCGCTTCGTCATTTCCGTATTTTTATGCGCTTACATATGCTGCAAGCAGCGGTAATAAGCTGGTGAGATAGCAGTGAGCGATTGCATGAGGAGTTATTACAACGTGCGTTGTCTTAGTTCTACCGTATTTTCTGTCCTTGCACGTGCCTTGCACGAACCGTGGGGCACCTTCAGCTTTCGTCGCAACGCAACGAACAGTTTCGGGAATTGGGGAAGTATATGTTAGGGAATGGAGCGGATGCTTAGTCGTCGTGACAGACTAACCCTTTCAAAGAGGAAAAAAAAGGGGGACTTTTGGAACCACGCGATCGAAGGGCGTAAGGTTTCCGCTGAAGAAGGGCTGCTATCGTAGTACGCGATGAATTTTATGTGATGAGGCAAAGACACAGTAATACATGTGTTCTATTTTATTACATTGTTTTCATAGCCGATATCGATTATTACAAAACACTATCCAGTAATTACTCCATATTAGTCGACGGTTAGCCAACAGTATGCAACAGTTGGGCAACAGTGGCCAGCGACAGCCAAGCGTAGCCAACCGTGACCAGTGCTAGTCATAGTTAGTGCTGATATTGTTTCTGAAGAAATCGTAGACGCGATGCACTATTTTCAAAATGTGAAAAAGACACAGTAATACATGTGTTCTGTATTTTTTGATTGTAGTTTTTCCACGATTATTCCAAACACTATCCGTAATTACTCCATATTATGGACCCGATCCTTTCCCCAAGCTTTAGCTTGTTGCAACAGTTTCCTTTTCTTTCCTTTGTGGCCAGCGACAGCCAAGGGCGTAGCCAACCGTGACCAGTCGTGGTTTGCATAGTTAGTGCTGATTAAAAAAATATCATCATCATGATTGTGCGACGCGCTCTCTTCATGCCTGGTCTTCTGCTGTGCTCCCCAGAACCACGCGCGCCCATTTCTCGTGGAATGAATAATAGTGCTACTCGTATTTCAGAGAGATAGAAGGAAAGAAAGAAGGAGATATAAAGATAGAGAAC
This sequence comes from Rhipicephalus sanguineus, assembly GCF_013339695.2. Lineage (NCBI taxonomy): Eukaryota > Metazoa > Arthropoda > Arachnida > Ixodida > Ixodidae > Rhipicephalus > Rhipicephalus sanguineus. Next base: position 39,563,445 of record NC_051186.1, on the reverse strand, counting down.
GAGAGAATTTTGGCGAGAGCATTGGACCCGATCCTTTGCTTTATGAGTTTCCTTTTCTTTTCCTTTGCAGTATGATAAGTAGGCTGTTATGCTCGTGGTTTGCTGTTTGTCAGTATAGTATAGTATAGATTAAAAAAATATCATCAATACGCGCTCTCTCATTGGTGTCTCTGTTCGCTCCCCAGAACACGCGCGCCCATTTCTCCGGCGTGGAATGCAATGACGCTTATAGGCGAGAGACCGAGCACAGAGAGATAGAAGGAAAGAAAGAAGGAGATATAAAGATAGAGAACGAGAGTTTGGCGAGAGCATCATAGTTATGTATAGTATAGTATAGTACAGTATAGTATAGCAAGGGGTGGGAAAGAGAGGTGGGAGGGATAGCCAAGTCAGGACCAGTATAGTATATATAGTATAGGTTATTCCGCTCAGTACAGTAATGCCAGCTGCGCTAATTCTTTTCAGTTGTGCGACCCCAATAATACAGCAAGTAATAACCTACTGCTTCATCTAGGAGAACGCGTACTCTGTACAAAAATTTAATTTATGACCCTTTCTTTGTCTTCAAATTATTTCCAAACTCCCGCCAGTCCACCGTTCAGGCAAAACGTCGTTTGGTAGCATGACCATATTCTTGTCCCTAATTGCAAGTAGACAAGATGCGCTCACTGCCACGAGGAAACATTTGGTGCAAAAAGTGTTGCAAAACAGTGTTGCACTTACGTGACTGTAAATAAAAATTTTGTACGTTTTGATGAGGGTGCAAGCGCCCTATTTGTTCAAAACTGACAGGGTCCTTTATGCATTCACTGAACACGACTCGAATGCGGAGGCCATCTTCTTTTCAGCGGATGTATTGATCCTGCCCCGCCAGCGTCCGAAAGCTTTGCGCGCCTAGCGTGGTTTGCATTGCCTCCAGGATCGGAGGCACCTCACCTGATTTTTCACTGGCTCCGTGATCTGCCCACTTTTGACCAAGCTACGATGTCGTCTGATGACGTCACGCCAAAATTTGTGAGGTCATCGCGTGATGATTTTTTTTTTTGCACGCCTCGTCCGCGACGCCGCGGTACGCCGACGCCGTAGACGCGGTTCGCCGACGGTCAAATTTCGCGTTTGATGAGGCATTTAAGGCTTTCGCCTTAATAAAGATATTTGTCTTCTCAATTTTTCCGAATTTGGGCATATTTGGATTAATGCCTCACATTAAGAAAGGAATTGGGAAATCCAGGAGCGGATGTTGGTGGCGTAGAGGTTTGAGAGGAGAAGGGTCAAGTCTAGATAGAGAGAGAGAAAGCGGAAGCGAACTGTCTCGCTAGCGTTCGCGCTCTGCGCGCGTTGGCGCTGAACACGTCGCCTCCGCGACAGTGCGAAGTGTGGGCCGGCTCGCTCGCTCGCTCGCTCGACTTAATCTGCGTGACTGCGCGCAGCGTGCCAGTAGGGCTTTGCGGTATGCGCGCGGGTCTTTATCGCGCTCGACGGGAGCTGGAGAAAACGTCCGTCGCACGTCGCGTTCCGTGGATGGCATGTGTCGCCGCCGCTCGCGCTTTGATTCGCGCTCGCTGTAGCGAGAGGAGGAGGAGCAACTCCGAGTCTGCGGTGGTGTCCGTTGTACTTTATTTATTCTGTCGCCTTCTTCTGTGGTGTGTTTCGATAGTGCTCCCTTTGCGGGGCTTTTCTGCAACTTGTGTCACCCTCTTGTGCCCTGGGGAGTGGGCGCGTGTTATGAATATGTGTCTGAGTATAATATGCGTTCCTACTCTTATCTGCGTATAGTGTTTACTGTAAATAAACTACTATTACTATTAGAACTACTTATCCATATGTGCTCGTCTTTGATCGCTCCAAAGAAGGAATATAATGGCCCGTTCTTCTGTGTTAGACGCAACTTTTTTGATCCATTGGTTCTTAGTCTGTAGGTTCTCATTACTAAAGCTACATCTTTGATCGTGGAAGAGAACCTCTGTTCCTGTAGAATTGACAGTTGGGTTTGTTGGGCTAGCGGCAGGCTGGTCTAGTCTGTGCCTTAACATGCGCTGTTTTCAGGATGTTCAAGAACCTGTTGTTCTGCTTACGTGTCCAATTAACCTAACCTAGTGTAACATACGCTGCGATTTTTTCCCCTGCTTTCCCGCGCTTTATTTATTTTGCTTAGCACGCCCGAAATGCGGCAGCGTAACGTGTCGTCGTTGTTTAACCATTATTACGGCATCGCAGAAAGCGCCCCTCCCCCCTCCCCCCGCCCTTCCCCACCTCTGTCACCATGTACAGTCGTTAGCAAAAGGAAGTTTAAACACCACGCCACCAGCAAAATTTAAAGCTTAGTCTAGCACAGCTCCAGTGCGGAGGATTGCTTCAATGCATTGCATTGACAAAACCTTGTCACATTGCATTGCATTGAGGCTGCGCCACTCGATTCCAACCCACATACTCAGGCTGCAGAGGGGTAAAAAGAATTCGTGGAACCACTTCGACTCTAAAGTTCAATATAATAATAATATCTGGGCTTTAGCGTGCCAAACCACGATATGATTATGAGAGACGCCGTAGTGGAGGGCTCCGGAAATTTCGGCCACCTGGTGTTCTTTAACGTGCACCTAAATCTAAGTACACGGGCCTCAGACATTTTCGCCTCGACTCTATTAAAGTTTCGCTCGCGACTTTACGTAAGCGTGCATTCGATCAGTATTGAACGAATTACTCATTTGGACCACGTACAGTCTCAGCGGAAAAATATTGGACAAGTAAGTGACCGGTTGCTGAAGCGGCAAGATTGCGAGACGCGGCGCTGTCTTTCCCGATGCCGGCAATATCGAGAGTGCCAAGCACATTCCATTTTTCAAAGCAGGGGAGGCCGGCGGAAAGCACTCCAGTAAAACTTTTTCGGGGCAACTGCCGTAATGATACGGTTGCTAGCAGCTCTAGCGAAAAAAAAAAAGAAAAGAAAGAATGAAGAAATAATGTCCATAGCCACATCTACCGATAAGCAACGAACAAGCGTTTCGTTAAGATATGGGCTTTCGGATGGGCCAACAGCAAGATGGGCTGCTTTCCGCCGGTCCTCCGTCCACCCTTGCTTTGGAAAACGGAATGTGCTTGGCAATCTCGCTATCGGCGTGCTCGTGTGCAACAGCACC
>NC_051186.1:39520308-39555308 GCF_013339695.2 Rhipicephalus sanguineus | reverse complement strand
CTTCCAGAACCACGCTTGTTGCTGCTTGAGCCACGACAGGGATGACCACTGCCCTGGTCTAATATGTAGCTGTAGTAAGAATTTCGTGTTGCGTATAGGGGTTGATTTTTCTTACTGGTACATTTCGACTGACTTGTAGCCTCCTCCCATGTTACGGACAACAACCCGAACGAACACTTACCTCACCTTAAGCGCTCCCTTTTTCACCTAAGTCCTCCGACCCGAACCTATAGCCGTCCAGTAAACGAAGAAGCATGGTCTCAAAACAACTGCGTTCACCGAACTGCGTCTCTACCCGAACTTGTAACTCGCTCGACGCTGTCGCGACGAAGATATGTATAGATCGGGCCGATCAGGGAAGAAGTAATGATAAAAAGCAGAAAACGGGAAGGGACAGGCTAGGGAAAGAAGGGAGGTTAGGAAGGAAAAGGGGGAGTGGCTGGAAATTAATTGGGCCATTACTCACCTGTCGAGTCAGATGTATTGGACGCCGCCGATGGCGGTTCCCCATCGTTCCCTCGTGGCGTCGTTCATTACGAAATGCCTTTCTTCCCCACCGGCGTACTTCTGTCTCTCCCAATTTTTATCTCGTTTTTCGATCTCCCAGGGCTCGCTGGGAAAAAGTATTGCCTTCTTTTCTTTCTTTTGCGTCCGTTTTCCCCTCACCCTCTACCGAGTAACCTCTCCCTTTTCCCCCTAAAATTTCCCCTTCAGTGCCGACGCTACACCCTCCGTATTCTCAATTGTTATTAGTGCCTCTCTTCGCTTGTCCATTTCCCGTAGTTTTTCTTGCCCCTCCGTTTACTCCAGCGCAGTGGACTAATCCCGCGATATTAATTTCTTTTTACTCTCTCTTGCTGCCGACCTCTCCCGTTTTCTCTAAATGTTCCCATTCAACGCCCAAGCCGCACCCTTCGTACCCTCTACTGTTATTCGTCTCTCGCTCCCCTATTTCCCATTAATCCCTCGTCGTTCTTGACTCCTCCCGTTTACTCCAGTGCAGTGTGACATCCCCATGATTCCCCCTTTTCTCTCTCTCTCGCTGTCCCCCTCTTCCGTTTTCCCTTGAAATTTCCTGTCAACGCGAACGCCACACCTTTCATATTTTCCACAATTATTGGTCCATCTCTTCGCTTCCCTATTTCTCCTCGTTGTCTTCTTGCTGCTTAATTTACCTCGGCGCGCTGCAATACTCCCACCGGGCTTCCCAATTTCTCTTTCAGCCGAACTCTCCCTTACTCCTTAACTATATTTCCTCTCAGCTCGTATGCTATCCCTTACGTTCACTGTGTCTCTTCGTCTGCCTACCCCCCTCCCCCCCCTCCCTTCGCATCCGTATTCATCGTCGTCCTCTTCGCGCTTATTTGTTTACTCGGACGCAGCGTAATACTCCCGGTTTCTTTTCTCCTTTTCTGCCGGAACCTTCTTCCCTGTCTCCCGGGGCACGAGCCTGTATGGGCTCCATGGTAAGTATATACACTCCTCGCATCTTGTTGCGGCTATTCGTCTTTCGAGCCGGGCGCGCCCTTTTCTTTGGCGGCGTCTCCCCAATCGGGACGCATCTCTTCATATATATATGTAGAGGGAGAGAGAGAGAGTGGGAGAGACTGCATGCTGGTGCTCCAGCATGCAGACGCTGCGCTGTCCGCGCCCGGGGAAAAGGGAAGAACGGGAAACGGGACTAAATGAAGAAGCAGGCGCCGCAGGGACGAAAAGGGAAGCGATCCCCATTTTCCCTCAAAATGCCGGCGCATCGCTGCCGCCTCGTGTCGTCGTCTCTTCTCACAATGGCGGCGTCGCGTTGTGTGTGTATGCGGTGTTTTGGAGAGCCCACTGTGCGCGCAACGCCAGTTCGCCGAGCAGCAGGCAGAAACTGGCTTCTCCCGAAAACCGCCGTCAAGCGGGTCGATGCGTTTTTCGCGCTGTCCGTGGGATGCCAGAGGGGCGCGACGCGTGCGAAGGAGGAATGGGATGCGAAGGGAAACTGGAATATAGGGAATGTGACCGGTAAAAAGGGGACGAGTCGGTGTACCGGACGTGTGGCATTGGTGGAGTGGGAAGGGAGGTGTCTGGCATGGAAGAGAGCTAGTGCGGCGAATACGAAGGGAAACTGAAATATAGGGAATGTGGGTGGTAAAAGGAGATGAGAGTGCTGTAACTGACGTGTGGCATTGCTGGAGTGGGAAGGGAGGGATCTGGTATGAAAGAGAGGAAGTCTGGGGAATACGAGTGTAGAAGGATGTGGTACAGGGAAAAAACGGGATGAGGGGAGTACCGGACGTGTGGCATTGCTGGAGTGTGAAGGGAGGGGATCTGGTATGAAAAAAGAGCGAGTCTGCTGGGAATACGAGTGGAGGAGACGTTAGTACGTGACCCCAGTATTGCTCGATCGTCAGTGCGCCTAGCTAGTTGATTTGTTTATTGGCGGCAAGAAAGAGGCGCGTAGGGAAGACGATGCCGGGAGGCAGTCGGCGCCGAAGGGGCAATGCCGCTTGTGTCCATGGCTTGGATGAATCCGGCTGTCGATTGGCGCAGTCTGATCGACTCTATCCTGGCTGTATCTGAGCTGAAGCCGGTAATCGATTGACGCGGTTCAACCGACCGTTAACAGCAGTGGTGCTGTTAAAACATCGGGAATCTCTTGTGCGTAGATTTTGATTACTATGCAGTGTGTAAATCCCTTCGTACAATACTTTCTGTCCGCGTAAATTGACACTCTTAGGGAAAGAAAGAACTCCTTGTGAATTCGCCAAAGATACTCGAAGGGTAAAACCATCTTGTTTTCCCTCTTATTCAATTGTGTTGATCTCCCCGCGCCTGAGAGCCTTTTGTACTAGCGTGGTTTTGTACCAGCTGCTCTGGGATTGGCGCACTTACGACCAAGCGACGATTTCATGATATGACGTCATTATGTGACGTCACAAGGAGTCTGGAGAATATGACGGGAGGAGACGTTAGTATGTGCGCACAGTGTTGCTCGATCGCCAGTGCGCGTATAGCTGGTTGACCTGTTGGCGGGAAGGAGGAGGCGCGTAGGGAAGAAGATGGCGGGAGGCAGTCGGCGCTGAAAGGGGAATGCCGCTTGTGTCCTTGGTTTGGATGAAGCCGGCTGTCGATTGGCGCAGTCTTATCGACTCTCCTGGCTTCATCTGAGTGGAGTCGATTGACGCGGTTCTGCATCTGTGGCTGAGGGTGGCGACAGTTCGTTACAGTGAGTGGTGCTGTTAAAACATCGGGAGTCTCTTGTGCGTAGATAGGGATTACTGTGAAACGTGTAAGTCATTTCGTAGTATACTTCCTGTCGGCATAGATTGACGCTAGGAAGGAAGCATATAACACAAATCAGAAATCATCTTACGCTTGATATTGTGCGATGTTAGTGCTGTATATATTAGTCAGATGGCATCGTTATTACGTCGTGCAAACGCTTGGGATCATTTGACTGGCGAAAAAGCTGCGCAACAGGGTTGGAACAAAGAAAACAGAACAGTGGACTGAGTTGTAAGTTCAGCGTTCGTGCAGTGTTCTGTGTTTCCTTTATCCCTGTCTACGCGCGCTGCTTCCTACCGTCGCTCACAAATCAAAGTCCTGCATGAAATCTGTAGCGTAAAATGGACGGTTGGGGGCAAGGGAACAAGTTTTAAAATGGGCCTCCCATTACCTATTCGTCAGGGGAACCCGGGCAATTCGCTTCCGCCAGGATAGCATTCTCGATGTGGATCAGTTTTCTGCTCGATCACTACTGGCTAATTAGCGCGAGCGCGACCGGAAGGAAGCCGATCGTGGTCGAAGAATTGGATTCATTTGTCGCTGAAAGCTTACCTCGTGACGGCATAATATTACAACATCGAGCGTATATCTGGAAACACCACAGTTCGCCCTGAACGTAGGAAGGTTAATGGATGGAGGATCCCGTTTCTTTATTAGATGCATCATAACGAGGCAAATGAAAGCATAAGGGATGTAGTTTGTAGTTTTTAATTGACGGGTAGTAATTGCGTCATATGGGGAGTTTCATTAAAAAAAAAACAAAAAAAAAGGTTGCAGGTTCGGTCCCCGTCCGCGCCAGGTTTGTTTTTCGTCCATTTTAATTCACTTGCCTTTATATCATAATTACGGCATTTCTGTTTTGTTTTTAGAACAAATGAATACGAAGATACTTTCTTTTCTTGACCTAATTATCTCGTTTCATTTTCGACACGCACGCGCTTGAATTTGCGCAAATAGCGTGCGTGCGCTATAAATGCATATGCTGATGTTCCCACGCTGTTCTAATTCCCATTGCGTAATTGTGTGTCGTGCTGAGATTTGGGATCTATGACGCAGTAGAATGGGAAGGGGGGGGGGAGGGTGAGACCCGTTGCGTATTTTTTTTTTTTTTACCCCGGGAACCAGACATTCACTTCTCTGCCCGGATTGCGTGCTCGAAGGGATTAGCGTTCGCAAGCTGGGCTCTTTCGCTTTGGCTTGCCGCTTCTTCTCGCACGGATTTATATCCCGTGTTGTTGGGCGGATTACGAGGAGCCTTGCTCTGCTGCCTTTTCGCGGTGCTGCGCGCGCTGTCAATTGGATTAGCCTATACGCCCAAACTCGAGTAATCCCTTCCCCCCTGATTAGCAGGCGCGTCGCTGCGGTGGTCGGGGTTCCCTGTGCTGGAGCGCCTCTATAGCGTTCGTGTTTATACCATAAGTCGCAAAAAAAATATGTTCGTCGATGAAGCCGTTGTGTGCATATAAGTGAAGGACATAGCGACACCTGGGCCTCCGGCTTTTCCTTCTTTGCTGAGAACGAAGAAGTAAGCCAGGCATGTACAGACGGGTCCACTGTTAAAGGGAACAATTGCATTTCGATGTTGTCCGGATTTCGCTCTCTACAAAAGCATAGTGGCTTACATTTGCATAACACTACTGGTGCTTGATAGTTCAGAACCCTTATGATAGACTAGTAACGTGCACGAGCAATCTTCCGCATATACTAGCCGTTAAGGGGCCAACAAAATGAAAGTTGCTCATTCGAGTGTTCCCTTTTACAGTGGACCGTACTGTACCTTGGCATTTTTGAGCACTATAACACGAGTGGTACACCCTAAAAGCAATTCCATCCTCCAGGGAGTCTCTCTATTGCGACAGTAATTATGTAAACACTGGAGGCCCACTTTTGCCCTCGCCGTCATGTTCCGTATAAAGCGCAAGTCGGTAACACAGCCCCGCGCGTCCTATGTTCCGTGTGCGAGCGAACGCTTGCGAAGGCCGCAGACGGGCGCTGTTTAAGCGGAGATGAAGTATAAAATTGCTTACGTTCCCAGGCGCTGCCTCCGATGTAAAGACCGTTTTCGGGCGATTCGCTACTCCACCAGATATGGTCAGCGTACTCGTAGTTACTTTATACCGTCCTGCCTTAATCAACTACCGGCGAGTGACTTTCGTACACAAACAAAATATAAACGGAAGCAACTTCTGCGTCGCAATAAGTTTTAACTCATTCGTGATATCTATTCCATGCTTCCGGTGAATACCGTTGCGGTATTTTAAACTTAAGGTAACTTGTAATTTCAAGCTACGCACAGGTGTTGATGCGCTAATATATATATATATATATATATATATATATATATATATATATATATATATATATATATATATATATATATATATATATATATATATATATATATATATTATATGCAGTGGGAAAGTTCAGTGGGTTCGGTACGTATACGAAAACAAGACGGTGCACGTTCGAGAAAGCAATACTTTATGCCTAACGTTAGGCATACAGTATTGCTTTCTCGTACGTGCTGTTTTCCTATATATATATATATATATATATATATATGTATATTGCTACACGTTAGAGCGATGTTAAATGTATTTTGCATGTCTTCTTTCTTGCTTTGCTTTTCATTACCTCACCAAAGACGTTTGGTATTCTATCATTGTACGGTTGTTATGTCGGTGTTGCATGTATGAACGTAACACACATTTAAGTTTGATGACGTCATTTCTGTTAGCTTCAACTTATTTCTGCCCCCACAGCAGTAAGCACCTGTCTATATTTCGCATGTTCCTGTTAACAAAAAAAAAAATATATTTTTCCTGCATATTTTTTATGTATGGTGTTAGGTGCAACAATTCCTGTGTCTCCTCTCTGACAGCTCTGCCCTTCTAACCCAATGAGGCATTGGCAGGCCAGTTTTGGGTTTGTGCTCTTTCAAGATGTTAATAAAATATTAATATACAAAAGCACCAGTCGGCGCCGTCGGGTGAAGGAGCATGAAGCGGTGGCGGTGGTGGCCTGCGTCGCTGGGGCAGCAACTGCGAACTTTAATAAAGACGGGCGCGGTCGCGTGCCTGCTACCTCCGCAGACGTCAATAGACGGCTTCTACCCTTGTACGTCCTATTCTATCACCTCAACGCGCTTGCGTCGCGTTGAGGTGACTAACGGCACGAAAACAGCTTCGTTCCCTGGAGCGGCCGCGTTTTCCTGACGACAGCGTTTTGTAGATTTACACGGGATCGGATCCCAACGGAGTTAGCTGTTTGTCTGACTTCGTATAACATTACAATTTGTTGCTATTGCAGTCATATTGCTTCGCCCTTGCGGCTGAACTGTGACTTTTTTTGTTCCGTTCCTAGCGCAACGGCAATTAAACCATGATGAGTAGTGAAGCTTTATATCGCAGACGTCTGCAATTCATTTTCTGTGCTTCAGTTCTTCAAGTGGCGGCATTTTATAAAGCATAGCCAACGCAGAAAAAAAAACACAGATTAGTCCAAGCGACCGTTCCGGCCAGTGGTCGCTTGCGCTTGTCTAGTTGTGCGGTGACTGTACGTATGACGTGTATGCATGTATGTATGGAGGCATATACGACGTAATAAGAAGACAGGCGCGTGCGACGCGATGTATTCGTGTCGTGTCGATATCCTTGGGCAATGCGTGGTGATCGATCATGTCGGCAGCGAAGCTCGCGAGAAGCTCGCCTTGGCTTGCCTTGGCTCGGCTGTCCACGCTTATGTTTGGAACGAGGCCACTGTGGCTAGTCGAGGATCTTTGATCGAGCACTTCTGAACCCCTTGTTGTCGTGAATATATAGACCATCTAAACCTCACGTGGTCCTATAGAGCGTGCTCTAGTATTGTATGGTTGGGATTTCGCTGCTGTAAGTATGAACGCAGGCCTCATTTAGGGTTAGGTGACGTCACTTGTTTTAGTTTTTTCTTCCTACATTGCTGTACGCGCCCGTTTTATGTTTTAAATGCTTCTGGTAACGAGAAAAGCTCGTTTTCCTGCATTTTCCTGTGGTGTTCGCTACAACAATTCCTGTGATTGCTGTCTGTGGGCTCTACCCTTCAAACCCAATGCGGCTTTGGTAGGTCAATTTTGTATTGATGCTCTTACAAGATGTTAATAAAGAATTATTATTATTATTATTATTATTATTTTTATTATTATTATTATTATTATTATTGTTATTGTTATTATTATTGTTATTGTTATTATTATTATTATTATTATTATTATTATTATTATTATTATTATTATTATTATTATTATTATTATTATTATTATTATTATTATTATTATTATTATTATTATTGATGCAGATAATCTTACTTAACGTAAGATTATCTGCATCAGCCGAAACAACGAGCTACAGCAGTTACGTAAACAAATCTCCAAGATTTGCGTTCAAGCGAGGTGATTACACGGGCCTCTATCATCACTTGTCCACCGTTGACTGGTCACAGGTTACTGACAAACCGAATGTTGATGACCAGGTTGATCAGTTTGCGGAGCTTGTACTGAGCAGCATGCGTAATTTTATTCCCCAATACACACATAAACAACGTAAATATCCCCACTGGTTCTCATCTGAACTTATCAGTGCACTGAAGCATAAAGATCGCGCACACACGAAATCTAAATGTTCTCCATCGAGCGAGTGGAAGGAAGAGTTCAGCTTTTTTCGAACTCTCGCTAAACGCCTATATAAACGGGATCATAGTTCGTACATTGAATTCTTAGAAAAAAGCGCTTCTGACAGGCCAGCTGAGTTTTGGAAGTATGTACGTAAACGGTCCAGCAAAAGCGGAGAGTCTTTCAGACTACTAGACTCAAATGGGGTAGAAGTGCATGCCGTCGCTGACTGTTTTGCCGCACATTTCTCATCCGTTTATAAGGCCTCAGACTCTAGCACTGATATCAGACAGCCTAAGGCAGTTCGCTCACCCAGTGCTTTGTCGCTGGATGAAAATCTTATCTGCGAATGCATTAAGTGCTTAAAACCATCCTTATCATGTGGCCCAGATTGCATCCCCTCCGCCATACTAAAAGCTTATAGTAGTATATTTGTCCCAGTACTGACTACGATATTTAATAACTGCCTGGACACTTCCACATTTCCTAGCATGTGGAAAACTGCTCGTGTTTTCCCAGTATTTAAGTCGGGCTCTAAAACAGATGTTTCTAATTATCGCCCGATTTCTCTACTATGTGCCACATCCAAGATCTTCGAGCTGGCTCTTCACAAAATATTGTCTTTTAGTGTTAAAAGCTCATTGATTCCTAATCAGCATGGTTTTCTCGCTGGCCGCTCAACTACCACAAATCTTGCTAGTTTCATGACGCAGATCTCCACACCTATTTCTCAGAGAGGACAGGTTGACGTACTCTACTGTGACCTGAGCAAGGCTTTTGACGTAGTCAGCCACACACTGCTTATGGTTAAACTTGCGCAATTTGATGTTGACTTGTCGGTTGTGAATCTCCTGCAGAGCTATCTGCTCAATAGATATTGTTATGTAGCGGTAAATGGCCAAACGTCTTCTTTGTATAAAGTGACTAGTGGGGTCCCTCAAGGGTCAGTATTAGGCCCACTCCTATTTTTAATTTACGTTAATGATGTTTCTTTTGCCATTCGTAATTCTTCTTTCCTCTTGTATGCCGATGACATCAAGATTTTTAAGGAAATTCATTCAGTTAACGACTGTCGCTTGCTGCAGTCAGATTTGCGCTCTTTTTCCGAATGGTGCAACGCTAATAACCTTTCTCTGAATGCCTCGAAGACAAAATTCATGTCTATCACTCGCAAAACATCTAGCGTGTCATTTCAATACTCTGTCAATTCTGTGTCCTTATGCAAGGTTTATGAGATCAGTGATCTTGGTGTTGTTGTTGATAGCACGTTAAACTTTTCTGCTCACGCTAAGCGTGTTGCTTTGCGGGGTCTTCGCACCCTAGGCTGTGTTTGCAGATTGTCTAGAGAATTCCGTTCTCCTATGCCCTTCCGAAAATTGTACACCGCGCTATGTCTTCCTCAACTGGAGTATGCGTCCGTGATATGGAATGGCATTGCTCAATCCAGCGGTAACACCATTGAACGAGTCCAGAAAAAATTCCTTAGCATATATAACCATCGCTTTGCTAAAAAATCTCGTTCAAATACTGCTGAATTATTATCATTGCCATCACTTCACTGCCGACGAAATCGTTCTGATCTCTTGTTTCTTTACAAGCTAGTCCACGGTATCATATCCTGCCCTGTACTTCTCAATTGTGTTAATTTTCGAATTCCGCATAAGTTAACCAGAGAGAACAGACCGTTTCAAGTACCCGCCTGCTTCTTCCAACACTCTACCGTTCACAGAATACAAAGTCTCTATAATGTTAATTTTCTTGATCTTGACATTTTCATAGTCCACAATCATTGTTTTTATCCGAGCTTTGTACTGTTTTGACATAGTATGGCACAATGTACAAAGTCTTCCCTTCTCCGTCTTTCCGCATAGTTGTATATATGCAATCTAATTTTTCATTCCCCTTCAATATTTCTCGTGTTGTCTTATTTTACTCCTCCCCTTTTGTGTTCATTTCTCTTTGTCTACGTGTATTTGCTCTTTTTATTTCTGAAGACTGTCTGTATTGTATAGTTTATTTTTATTGTTGTTTTTTTTGCGTGCGCCTGCACAAAGACCTTACGGTTGTTCCTGGGCACGTTAAATAAATGATTGATTGATTGATTGATTATTATTATTATTATTATTATTATTATTATTATTATTATTATTATTATTATTATTATTATTATTATTATTATTATTATTATTATTATTATTATTATTAGCGTGCCTTATGTCGCGTTGTATCTTTCGTCAGAAAAAAAAGTTCGTCGCACGTAAGAGTGCGAGCAAACTAGCAAAGAGCACCGAAAGAGAACCAGCAAGCTTTTGTTGTGCCTTCGTTCTTTGTATTTGTTTGCCCAGTTATATAATGTATAAGTCTGTTCCAAGAAGTCTTACTCTCCACTTCGTTGGAACAGAACAAGACGTAGTGCACCTAACTGTCGCGCTTCAACCAAGAAGAAATGATATATGGAAGAGTTTGATGACTTTTATCCGCTTAGAAATGCTGTTATACAAGTGGTTAACGTTGTTTAAATGTTGCGCATTGTAACGCCGTAGCTTTCGTAGGGTGGCGGGGCATGATGAATGCATCGACTAAGAGGAAAAGGAAGATGACTTTCGTCTTCGAGTCGTGTTAGGTCAATGCATAAGGAACGCTGTGAATTTTATTTTTTCTGAATAAAAACAGCATGCAAGAAACGAAGATAAGAAAGAGTGGGAACACGCAGAGCACTGCACTCACAACTGAAAGTGTATTGGAAGGAAACGTGAACTTATATGCAGAAACTGTGCCTGTGAAGTGATGTCTACTTCAGAAAAAGATTACGTGATTCATCGATAGTTGAATATTCATCCACTTTAATTCCTTTCCTCTTATGTCATAACTGATACTCTACAGTTGCAACATACATGCCCCATGTATACCTTCATTAGCTTCATTGTCTGTTGGTTTCGTGAGGTTGTGTAGAGGGGCGTAGCCAGAAACTTTTTTCTCAACCACACTTTATAGATGTTCGCGCGTGCGTTGTTAGGTGTGCTTGTATGCATGCACATGCAAAGTTGAAAATTTTCGGGTGAGTGGGGAGGGGGGGGGGGTGATTGAACACCTCCTGGCTACTCAGTGGTTGTGCCTAACAAAATGAAACAAGCCTTCGATCAACCCCACCAATTTTGTTCATCCATAAAAGCTCTTTCTTGTGCAACATCACTGAGAGCTATGCTCTCGACAGCAGCTCTCCACTAGACGGCGCAGACGGCGATTTGGGCACGCACTTCCGTGGTCCGTATTATTTTGTTCCCGACTGTACCTAACATTAAAGGACGCGTTCACGACAGCCATAATGTGTTGCAGGAAACGACCGAATTCCTATGCACGGAACTACTGCTGCAATCGTTAAAGCCTATGCATTCGGAGTCGGCGCCACACTGCGGAGGGGGGCACACGCATGCACACACACGTAGGAGCACTCGATTGCGTGTTTGCTGCCGCGCCCTGCCAACAAACTGCGCAAGGCCTATAGCTGTGCGCGTGTTTGTCCTGCAAAGCTCGTTGTCCACGTAGTCTCCTATTCTCTGGTGGCACCCTCCCCCATTTGGTGCATCTCTCCATCCTTGCGCCGCTCGTTTGTCGAACAAACATCGTTTGCGGGGAAAAACGCTCGCGCGCCTGCGCAGTTCGCGCTTCCTCTGCGCGCTTCGACCTCTTCTTCTGCTTCCTTCAAACTTCCCCTGGAATAACGAAGCGCACTCGTATACGCTGTACGAGTTTTAGTACACACACGCCGCGCTCGCGCCGTCTATTCCCAGAGCAAGTATACACGCAGCTGGTTTGACCTATACGGTAGCGAGTCTATATACTATACCTAATGCAGTTCGTTACGTTGTGTTTGAAGAGGCCGCTTGAACAGTATACGAGGGTTCGTCGCTTTCGCGAACGCCAGACTTTTTTTCCTTGTCTCGTAGCCATAGCCATTCTCTCTCTCTCTCTCACACACTCTTTTTTCTTTTTTGACGAAAGTGGTATCGTTGGGTATCCTTCTACCAACTTTCTGTAAAGGTATCTGATTTTGTTTGCATCCAGGGCGCGGGTTCGAATCATGACCATGGCGGCCGCATTTATATGGGGGCGAAGTGCAAAGAAAATCCGTGTGCTTGGATTTAGAAGCACGTTAAGGAACCCCAGGTGGTAGAAGTTGATCCTGAGTCCGCCTCTGCGGTGTGCCTCACACCGGTGTCAATCAGTCGCTTTTGCCGGATCGAATTTCTTGGTCATGATTGACTCCTTTACGCAAGTTGCAGAAGGGAGGGAATACCTGTTGAGCAATTTGATAAGGATCAGGCTTAATCGCGATCAGCAGTGCACCTTGCGACACCGGTATGATAAGCGTGTAATGTTATAATCCTTTGCATGATAATGCAAATGATAATACGAATTAAATTATAATGTTTGCAGTAATGGCGACGGTGATTCGTGAGACTCACTTGGACTACCGTGTTGATTTGCATACAACTATACCGACCATCGTTGGCTGAATGATCTCTAGTTTTGGGCTAGGTCGAGCTAATTTCTTCGCTTTGCGCTGTTCTTTTTTCTCCCCTTCCCCCTCCCCCCGTGTAGGGTAGCAAACAGGGTACAACCTGGTTAACCTCCCTGCCTTTCCTTCGCTTTTATCTCTCTCTCTCTCCAAGATCAATCCCGTGACTTCTGCGTCCAGCCTAGCTTCAGTCGTTTTGATTTCCGGCCCTTCGCGCCATTTTGAGAGGCACTACTTTTCTGTCTAGAGGGAGCCCACATTGAAGGCATTGCTTTCTATGAAATAAATAAATTACGTCAATGGAACGTATAATTGGGTAATTGTGAACAGTAGCGCAAAAAATTCACACAGACGACGACAGAGCACGACGGGACAGAGCGCTAACTAACAACTGTGTCCCGTCTTGCTCTGTCGTCGTCTGTGTGAATTTTTTGCGCTACTGTTCACAATTATGCAATACCAACTAGCCCACCAGTCTGTCCTTTTAAAGTATAATTGGGCTATTTGGTGCTTGTTTACTTTTAGCAGAATATGGCGCACACAGAAACACCGACACTAGGAAAAAGACGGAAACCGCGCATGGGCTTTTTCTGTTTATTTTTTCTAATGTTCAAGTTTGTGTGTGCGCCGTATTCTGTCACAAAATATGTCAGCTTTAAGGAATTTCAGTGGACAGACTTCTTAGTAATAGTTCTATAAAATTCCTCGTTTATTTGACAGTGGGAGTGAGCTAACCAGACTTCTTTTTTCCGCGGTCAACTTTTCCCTCCCTTCTCTACTTATTCCTCCTGTGTGTCTCGCTCTTTTTTAAAGACGATAGTTTGTTGGTCTTTCTTTCTTTCTTTTTTTCTATCGCCCGACTCAGCCACCCGGCCAAAGTTTAACCACTTTCTCAACGCCCAGCCATCTTGAACTGGTACGGCTGTGCATACTTGCGAGCATTGCCGATCAAAGAGCAAATATTACGCATATCTGAGGCGCGATATCAATATGTAAGTATTAGATGGTGTGTTCCTTTACTAGAAAACACATAGATAAGTAACTCTAAAGACCCTAATGTTTCATAGACTGCGCTGAAAATGCAACGCTATGAGCCAGATGCGGCGGTTCAACATAGAGGAGGAGGAATCGTGTAGTACGCACGGCACAAGACTATCGTCTTTCGACGACATTTGCAGCGAAGCACGCAGATACGCGGCCAATTTTTTTTTTTTTTTTTGCACCCGCCGAGGTGGTCTAGTGGTTATAGTGCTCGACTGCTGACCCGAAGGTCGCGGGATCGAATCCCGGTTGCGGCGGCCGCATTTTCGATGGAGGCGAAAATGTTTGAGGCCTGTGTACTTAGATTTAGGTGCACGTTAAGGAACCCCAGGTGGTCGAAATTTCCGGATCCCTCCGATACGGCGTCTCTCATAACCATATCGTGATTTTAAGACGTTAAACCCCAACCATTATTATTATTATTATTATCTTTGTTTCTATCTCTCATTCGGTTTTTAGAGTTTGTACGTACTCTAAACACGACACCCTTTCTTTTTCGATGATGTTCGCTGGTCGTCCTACTACGCTACCTTGCGCGGATGATGATCCTTCGATGGAATAAAAGCGCGTTCGGCAGCCCTTAGCGGCCTTTACTCTTTACGAGGAAGCGATTCTCCCGAGACCCTGCTGTATCGACTCTGCTCTCTTTCCGGCCGCCTTTCACAAGCAATACCCGTTTCGTTACCTGCCGTCTCGTTAGGAGCACTTCTTTAGATGCCTGTAGGGCAACGAAGAGCAAGAGAACGCGTAGAACCCGCTTGTTTCTTTTTTGCTTGTTTTTTTCTGTATTTCGCTTTTCGGTTTTCTTTCTCTCGGCATCCATTTGATTTACCTGTCCTTCTCTTCGTGTTTTTCATGTTTTTGTTTTACAGCAAAGCTGTCTTAGTGTCGTCGTCATCGTCGTCGTCGTCGTCGTCGTCGTCGTCGTCGTCGTAGTAGTAGTAGTAGTAGTAGTAGTAGTAGTAGTAGTAGTAATAGTAGTAGGGACAGTAGTAGTGGCAGTAGTAGTGCTAGTACGCATCACCCAGGTGATATGACCGGAGGAGGGAGCGAATAAATGAATAAAACGAAAGGATGTCGACAATGCTTAAAGTAATGATGATGGTGATGACGATGCGAACTAATGATGGCCATGATGCTCGAAATCACGGTGATGATGCTGATGCTTGGTCACACGCACTCGCGCGCTTACACCTTCGCTGTCCGACGCTTTTCACGGCACAGAACTGACAATTTTTTTACGTGCTCCCTATCTTTGTATTACTCGTGTTTTCTTTCTGTTTTTCTTTCTCTTGTCGCACTGGTTTGAACGCCTTACTGGTTTCTTGTCTTTTCGATTCGCCAAGTTAAATTACTCGCGAGATGAAGGTCGACAAGTTTGTCGCCTTGCTGCTTTTTTGCAGCTAAGCTCAAAATAGCTAAGTTCTGGTGGATTGCGTCCGTAGACAAAAGACGCGCAGCAGAACAACAATTTTCGGCTCCCCTCGCCGCAGGTACCTCTCACCACCACCGATGCCTCTTTCGCAAGTGTCGCGATGCTCGGCGGCGGCACCTTCCGATCTATAGCGATACTCTGCAGCGGCACTTCCTAAACTGTCGTGATACTCGGCGGCGGCATTTCCCACCAATTGCAGTGCCCCTTTGTCTCGTGACGCGGAGATCGCGCTAGCGCAGGGGCCAGCAGTTGCCCTTACGACTCGCTGTGAGATGGACTCGTGTCGTTCCCTTGGAGGAGGAAGAACGGAAAATGAAAGAGCGCAAATAGGCGCGAAAACGACGCGAAGCCGCTGCGGCAGGCTTCCGTCTTCGCATTAGCGGAAGGGCTCTGAATTAAAAACAATTTTTTTTTCATCCGAAGGTATAATTCCCGAGTCTTTCCATCGATGGAGCTTTCGTAATCGGCCTAATTAGTTGGGCTCCGTTGATTACTATTAAAGCACGAGCGCGCGATACCCTCCCCTTTTCCAGCTATAGACGGGGCGTTACGCTTGCGCGCGCCGTGACGAAAAGAAAAATGGGTGGGAGTGATCGATTATGTAACGGGACACGCTATAATGACGGCACGCTTTCATTTATCCAGCGTTGTGCAGCTGCGGCTGCTCTACAAGACATGTCAGCGCGAGGTGATGGTGGATGAAATTAGTTTCTCCTGAAGAAGGAGAATGCAGCGACAAAGCAACGACGCAACAAAAGGTGCTTCGCCTATTTTTATTAGCCCGATCATCTTATAGATCAAAGACAACGAGGCTCTGTCAGAAAGCCATTAATGACAGATCTCGAGTTCTGCGACCTCTGGTTCTCTGCTACTTGAAAATGAACGAGTGAACGACGGAGTGAATGAAGTAAAGAATTCAAATCAACAAATGAACGAGTGAATCACTGAGCGAATCAATGATTTATTGATTTTTTGATTGATTGATCGATTGATTGAGTGAGTGAGTGAGTGAGTGAGTGAGTGAGTGAGTGAGTGAGTGAGTGAGTGAGTGAGTGAGTGAGTGAGTGAGTGAGTGAGTGAGTGAGTGAGTGAGTGAGTGAGTGAGTGAGTGAACGACACAATTAATCAATGAAATAAGGAACAAATGAATAAATGCCCAACCGATTGAATAGCTGAATGAAGTAAGAATGAAGCAAAGCAGGAACGAAAGAATGAACGAAGGAACGAACGAACAAATGAATGAATGAATGAAGAATGAACCGTTTAATTAAACGAAGAGGATTATATACAGTATTAAATAGGCACATTTTAATGAAATTTTGCGGTGTGATTTTAGTCCCGGTCGCCCTCAGTGAGACGACTGAAAGGGGTTCAATAATTTTTTTTAATATCCCCTCAAACAGCGTTCTTGGCTTTATTTCAAATTTGTTAAGGCAACATTGACGATCGATCGGTCGGGTTGCTAATTTGTGCGGTGAACCGTTTACCGTACCTCAGTGTTCAGGATTTCTTTTTTTGTTCTTTACTTAGAACAATGACGCAAGGAAGGAAAGAAGGCTAGAACTCATTCTGAACAGCCTGAAGAACGAGAGACGTTGTTGTTCCCTTGTTCAACCACCGTTCTTCGGAACTTTTGAACCGTTCAACCCCGCTCGTTGATGAATGGTCTCCTTGCTTTTTCTTTTCCCTCCCATTCGCTCCTTTATGTTCGCCGCATATCACGCTTGCCGCGCGGAGAAGCCTTTCCATAATTGAAATTTCGCTTTTTTTTCTCTCTCGCTTTCTCACCACCCGCTTGGCCTTTCTTTAGTGCGCTTGCCCCCGTACAGGAGTAGTTCGCTCTCGTCCTATTGAACGAAGCTTTTGTAAAAACCTCTCAAATTGGTGTGGTAGGTGTCACAGCACGATAACCCGCACCCGCTAGTGTACAGAAAGGCGGATGTGGACAAATAAGGCCCTCGAAGGTGCGCTGGTGTACATGAGTATTTGTATGCGCCGTTTGCCAATTACTGATGCACTCTCATTCGTGGGCTTGTACGCGATCAGCCGTTTATGATACGGCACTTTTATCACTTGTCATTTCACGTTGCCTCATTTCATTGTTGCCTGGATATGAACGCGTGACCGTCGCTGTTGCCTGTAGCAAGAGAAGTGTTGCGCTGCGAAGCGCCTGGATGATGGTCCGATTCCCGTCATGGAGGAAGGAAACAGTTAGGAGGGAGCATTGCGCAGGGCGATAGAAAGAAAAAAAGAAAGAAAGAAAGAAAGAAAGAAAGAAAGAAAGAAAGAAAGAAAGAAAGAAAGAAAGAAAGAAAGAAAGAAAGAAAGAAAGAAAGAAAGAAAGAAAGAAAGAAAGAAAGAAAGAAAGAAAACACGAAGTAATGTAGTAAGGCAGGCAGGCGCACGGCAAGCTTCGCTTGCCCCTGTTTTCGCGATTGTACAAGGGCTCCTATTTTTTCAAGGTCCCCTCACCAGCCTCTGAAAATACAAAAAACGAGCGCAATATTCTCTCCTGGAGTTTCTCGTCTTTCTGGCGCACTTCGTGACGCAGAACTGTAATTCCCGTGACGTCTATATAGTACATACTCTCGATTGGTCCATATATACGCGAAATATCAGATGTGAATTGTCTCCCGCATTGCTTTGCAATGCAGCCGCCCGTCCGTTCTTCCTTGCCTCGCATGACTATCGTGCGCGATCAACTTATTTCAACTCATTTTCTGTGTTTGCGACTGCACAAACGGAAATAACTGAGTGTAGCCGACAAGCGCGAAATCTTGATAGGGTCAACGCTTAGTGCTGACATGGTACACGTGCTTTTAAGAAACAAGCGGCGAGGGGGAGATATGGCCTGTAGGAAGGGTAACGAAGGCGAGGAGGAACCCACTACGTCGTCTTTGCACGCAGGGTGGTGAGGGGCCCTTTTAAGGCCAAAGCCTTAGATGCCTCATCAAACGCAAAAATCGACCGTCGGTGTCGCGATCGGCGGCGTCAGCTCGAATAATGCAAGCGTCATTATCAAGTGATGGCGTCGCCATATGACGTCATAACGATTTCGCAGATCGCCAAAAATTTGTGACGTGATCACCTCATGAGTTCACGGTGTCACAAGACGTCATCGCTTGGTCAAAGTTGGGCCAATCACGGAGGCAGTGCAAAGCCGCGTCAAGTGCAGAAATATATCGAAGAGCGGCGGGAGAGGACCAATGCATCCACTGAGAAGAAAAAGACCAAGACTGCTTTCGCCTTCGAGTCGTCTTAGGCAAATCCATAAGGGATCCTGTGAGTTTTTCATTGCTCCCCCTTCGGTTCATACCTTTGTGTTCGCCGCATTGCGCGCAAGTCGTGCGGAGAAGCCTTTCCCTAATTGAAATTTCTTTCTCTCTCTCTGTCTGTCTGTCGCTCTTTCATCGCCCACTTCACCTTTATTTGCAGCCGCGTTCAAACCGTGCTAGAGTAGTTCGCGTGCCTGTGGCACGTTGCCGTCCTATTTCCCGGTTTGAACCGGGATTTCACGCTCCTTCACCGCATTCGCACGCGACCGCAATTTTGAAAGAAAAAGCAGCGTACTTGGCGTGTCTTTCTGCCGCATAACAATAACCGCAGTATTATGCCTCGCGCGCCTCTTCCCCGAGTTGTCGCCGCGCGCGCGCGCGCCCGGTATTTCCAGGTCACGAACGGCGTGCGCAGCAGAGGGCGTGACGTAGCATTCTTCGTGGGAGGTTATCGACCGAGCAGTTTTCGAGAAAGGAAGCGCAAGCAGGCCAGGTGACGACTATTGTTGTGTGACAGAGCGACGCCCCAAATACGACATTCTTACAGTGAAGCCGTATATAGCAATAGGTCCTTGCTGGCTTAGCGATGCGCTTATGTTAGGGAAACGCTACAAAGAACACTCTACAAAGAACACAGGACACAGTTTAACAGAACGAGCGCAAACTGTGTTCTGTGTTCTTTCCAGTGTGTTCTTTGTAGCTTTTCCCAACTATAAGCCCATCGCCTAGCCAACAAGAACCAACTAGCCCTTTCTTCGCCTTACTGACATTACGTTCTTGTTGATCACGTCCGTAGAAAAAAAGACGCCTAAAACAGCAATTTCCGGCACCTCATCCCTCGCGCATCGCCTACGCCGATGCCTGCTTCACTAGTGTCTCGATACTCGGCGGCGGCACTTCCCAACCAATCTCTGGGCCCCTTTGTCTCGTGCATCGCTCGGGCAGCAGCTGCGAACATTGATCAAAAGTGCGCGGTCGCTCGCGTTATCTCGACTGAGATCAGCGGCTCATACCCTTGTACGTGATGTGCTCTCACCGCTCACTTCGCGTTGAGACCACAGACTGCACGAAAGCAGCCTTTCACCCTGGAGCGGCCGTATTCCCTTACGTCAGCGTTTTGTAGAGTTACGCGAGATCGGACTCGAATGAACTTAGCGACTACCCTTATTTCCTGTAACATTCCCATGTGTTGCTAACGCATTCATTGCTTCGTCCTTGCGTCAAAATTGTGACTTCTTCATCTGTGTGCACCCCTGCAGTGCTTTATTTGCCCTTCAATACTTATTCACCTTTTTTGCCTTCGATGTGGTGAGACGGGGTGCGCGCTTGGGGGGGGGGGGGGAGGTGCTGCGGTGAATGGATTAGGGAAGGGATTCGATCGAATACGCATAACGAAACTGGGGTGGGGAGACTTATTAATTAATCTGCATCGCAGAGGGGCAGACTCTTTGAACTACTGTGCGCCTAAGGCGAATCTTGACGGAGCTAGTCGGTCTCCCCGTCTGCACAGGTGTGAGCGAAATTGAGCGTCAGCGAACGAGCGTGCCGCCGCCCATGCTTCCAAATTTGGCGAACTAATTCAGGTATGCAAAGAGAGAGGGAGAGAGAGAAACCCTGCACGCCGCGAGTGCAGAACGGAAGGGGAGGGGGGGGGGGGGCTCTCGAAAGCTCGAGCATGTACAGGCGCGCACGAAGCACACAATCTCGCGATCTCGACGCGAGACCATTTATAACCGCGACCCGGCGAACAAGCTCTGGGCTCTTCCGTATTGGAACGCGCGAACAGAACAGCGAGCGGTGCGGGGTCGCCTGCCGAAGGAGAGACGAATTGACGCGGAAAAAGCGCCGAGTCTGAAAGTTCGGATCAGAGGGAAGAGTGAGGAGGAGGGGGAAGGAGAAAAGAGGGAGGGGAATAGGGGATGGCGGGTGAAGCTGGCTGCTTATTGCAGGTGAGATGCCGATAGGGTAAGCGGTTGTTGGCACGAACATGGCTTTGGCTGTGGGAGGTCATAGTACTAGCGATCGAAAGTAGCACTGGGATCGAAGGTAGCTTTTGGCGATGGTGCTGTTGGCAAGAATAAGGCGGCAGTGGAGACAGACAGACAGACAGACAGACAGACAGACGGACGGAGACGGACAGACAGACAGACAGACAGACAGACAGACAGACAGACAGACAGACAGACAGACAGACAAAGACAGACAGACAGACAGAAGACAGACAGACAGACAGACAGAGAGAGACAGACGATAGATAGATAAGATAGGATAGATAGAATAGATAGATAGATAGATAGATAGATAGATAGATAGATAGATAGATAGATAGATAGATAGATAGATAGATAGATAGATAGATAGATAGATAGATAGATAGATAGATAGATAGATAGCGGTTTTCCAATAATTCATGCTTTCTAACCCGCGTGCTTGTCGTCGATCAGCCATTTGTGATACGGCAATCTGATATTTTGTCGAGAAAGAAAGAAAGAAAGAAGCACGTCAGCAACGCGCAATGTTCCCTTGCCCCCATTTCGCCGTTAGGGAAAGGGCTGCTTAAATTTTCTTTGTATTTTTCTTTCCTTTCACTCACTCAATTTGCGGCTTTACCTTCACCGTTTTCGAGATTAAGCAACAAACGGGACAATGCTTCATTATCCTTTTGACGTTAGCTTGCGACTGGCTCCTAGGAGCGAAGTTAAGCAAGGTCTTTTAATCAAAATGAAAAGTATTGGAGCGAGGAAATTGCTAAGTGCCTTTTTTCCGGTCTTTAATTATTACGCTTAATAATCTCCTTTTGTTCTTGCGCCGTGCTGACCCGGAAATTTTTTTTCCATAAAACTCCCCCGCTCTTAATCTGCTAGGTAGCGCATCTGCGCCGCTATGTTTTCAGATAACGCAGTAATTTTTTGTTTCAATCTGGCGGAATTGACGCGTTTTATGCGGAACAAAGAAAAAAAATAAAGGCCCATCTTTAATAAAGTAGCGATTTAACGCTTAACGTCACCCTTGAAATAGGCTAAAAGCCGTTCTCGTCGAAAAATAAATGAAAAATCAGTTATGCTTTTCCGGGGCATCCTATTAAAATGTCAGAGATTATTTCAGGTAGGCTTAACTGTGATTTCTTTTTGTAGTACATGAGCCGATGTTTGTTTGAAAGGGTTTGAATATTTCAGAAAGCAGGATTTTTAAAACCCGGGACGTCTCAGTGACTATTTTTAAATCTGAAAACCGGTGTCTTACTGTTTACCAAGTCAGTTCTGATCAATGACGCGCTGTTTAGTGTTGATATAGTTTATATGTATACATTGATGTATGCATGAATTGGTCCCAGTGATTTCAGGAATTAGATCCTGGCAGAAGGTCGCGGGATCGAATCCTGGCCGCGGCGGCCGCGTTTTTGATGGAAGCGAAAATGCTTGAGGTCCGTGTACATAGATTTAGGTGCACGTTAAGGAACCTCCAGGTGGTCGAAATTTACGGAGCACTCCACTACGGCGTCCCTCATAATCATATCGTGGTTTTAAGACGTGATACCCCAACAATTATAATTATTACCATCCTTGTGACGCCTTTCTTACGCCTCTACCCGGCTTTCTTACGGAGTACTCTACCGCATAGGCCCGTAGCCAGGAATTTTCTTCGGCGGGAGGGGCGGGGGGGGGGGGGGGGGGAGTTGCTGAAAACCATCACTATTTGAGAAAAAGCTATTTCGATTATTAGTTTTGGGTAACCCCCCCCCCCTCCGGCTGTGTTCCTGCTACTGCATCTCTACGCGCCCCACATCCAGTTACCTTCGGTTTCTTACTCAATCTCGTTCTCTTTTTTTCTCCCCGTTCCCTTACTTTTGTTTTTCGTTTTTCTTTTTAGTTTCTTGTTCTGTTCCTTTCTGCCCCCACCCCCCTCCTCTTTTTCCTTCCCCTCTTTCGTTTCGTTCCGTTCCCGCATTTCGTGACATTCTCCCGAGCATTCCGCAAGAGGCATCGTCCGCTCACATATGGGCGCCACCGCGGAAAGGAGTTTAATTAATTCGATAATTTTCACCCGAAGCACCCCTTTTCGCTTATTTTGATCGGATTGCGGAACTCTCCTTTGCCTTGGAATTCCCGGGCTATACCTCTACCGTCGCGATTTTTGCGTGTCGCTTGTGTTTCTCGTGCGGTTGTTTTGCCTTTTATGTACGTCCCGATTGCGTATATTCTCTCTCTTGACTGCAAGTATACACGTACGACCTTGCTCCTTACATTTCCTCCTTGAGTTTTTTTATCCTTTATAGAACCCTGATTTGTTTCAATCGTTTTTTTTTCTGTGTGTGACTTGTTTTATGCCTCTAATACACCAACGTACCGTCAATCTACGTTTTTTTTTACGCGAGAGCGTTAAACAGCTTGTTTTGCACAAATTCCAGTGTCGGCGGCGGTGGCGGCGTCTTTGGTTGCGAGCAAAAAAAAATATGCGTCGTCCGTGAGCGAAAATTCGAGGCAGATGCAAACAAACATGGGAGCCGGAGGGCGTCCTCACTTTGGCTTTTCTTGCGGCACGGTTTAGGTCTTCACCGAGAGGTGATGGCAGGCTAGCGATTGGGAAGGCGATACGAACACGGTCCAATTACGCTATCGCGTTTTGCGTGGCAGAAGCGTAGAACCGCACCAGCGTCAAAAAAAAAAAACGTGAATTGCGTAACGAGCTGGTGGTCTATAGACCCATCTATTACAAAGCGCTCACCCAGCCATAATTAATCAACATCGTCAGCAGAAACAAGAGCAAGAAAGCGTGCAGTTGCGCTGGTGCGCGTGTTTCCTTACGGACGCGTAGTAGGGACGTTGCCGATTCGGAAAAGGAAGAATTATATGGCGTAGTGTGCACCTCGCAACAGTACTTGCAGTAGGCATTCTAGGATACTTTGCACGGACAATGCTACGCGCACAGACGTTCCTTTCCTTGCGGCAATTTTGAGGTGCCAACCGAGTTTTTTGTGCGGGTTGTATGGTTGTGAAATGTATGTGATATATATATATTATATATATATATATAATATATATCTTATATATAATATATATATACTATATATATATATATATTAATGGAGAGAGAGGTAATTGTAAGTTATCCTGTTGTCTTACGAGCCATCACATTGTATTGCATCCCGTCAACCCATTCTAACCGGCCCTCCCCCGTCATGTACACGCATTGCTGCGGTAAAAGGCGCGTTTGAATTATATTGCTGCTATGTTTCAACATATCGGCGCGTTATCGAGTTGTAATGATTCCATAATTCCTTGGTTTCAGATAAGTGTGCGGCACTTTTCGCTTTTCCACGCTTTTCCAGCATCGTCCAGCATAATCGATCTAACGCTTCAATTCTCGCTGATAATCGAAAATAAGAAGTTAAAGAGAAAAGGCGTGAAAGCTTACAACTAAATACCGCGTCGACTCTGCTTTTCGTTCCCAATTCGTTTCGGTCTCCTTCGGTCTTTTTTTGTTCGTTCGGTGTTTACTCTTTCTTTACTTCAGTTCAGTTGTTCCGCGTTCGGAAATTACCTCCCTGTCGCCACCACAACCACCTACACCTGTCTCGCTTCACGTGTGAGGCAAAAAAAAGGTAATACATAAATAAAAGTAATAAATACTAAAGGAAACCCTGAAAGAAATCCCGCGAATGAGCTCGTCGCTCGCAACGATTTTCAATGCGGCGAGTCGGGCCAAAATGCGGCGATACGCGCGATCGAAATTCCTTTCGTGGCGGAAGAAATCGAAACGAAATAAAAACAATGGTACAGCCAAAATAGAGAAGAGTGCCCGCCGGTGCACGCGGTAAGAAATACAAAGAAAAAGCTTGAGAGTACAGTACGGAATGCGTTGAAAAAATAATGAAAAATGAGCAAAGATTAGCAAAAAAAGATATAAAATGAAGAAAGAAAGCACAAAAGGAGTGGTACCTGTAGGCGTGAGCAGGTAGGCAAGAAGGTGTAAAAGGGAAAGGAACAACACGACATGTACCGAACAATATTTTTTTAAAGGAAATGAAAGCGGTACACAAAGCCAAACAATAGGCTGAATAAGGGCTGGTGGTGCGCGTAGCGAAGAAAACAATATAAAGATAACATAAATGTAACACTGTATCGTTCAATCTTATAAAAGAAAGAAAGAAGGGATGCAATGTGAAGAGTAGTACCTAGTGGCAGCAAGACAAAAAGAAAGTGAAAGAAAAAAAGGAAAAAAAAAAGGAACAACACGAAATGAACCTACCAAGTTTTTAAAAAGGAAATGAAGACAAAAGAATCCACAAAACAAATAATGGAAACAATAGTGGCTGCTGGGGTGTACAGGGAGGAAAAGGACGAAACCTGTTAGAAATAGTAAACAGAATTGAAGAAGAATGAAATGGAAAACAAACAAGAGAAGCAGCAGATGGAGTTTAGTACCTGCCGACGTGAACTGCAGTGCAAAATCGACAACAAGAAAAGACTATGCGAACTTAGAAGGGTTGAAGGCTATACTTAGTAGCGATGCCATGATAGATAGATAGATAGATAGATAGATAGATAGATAGATAGATAGATAGATAGATAGATAGACAGACAGACAGACAGACAGACAGACAGACAGACAGACAGACAGACAGACAGACAGACAGACAGACAGACAGACAGACAGATAGATAGATAGATAGATAGATAGATAGATAGATAGATAGATAGATAGATAGATAGATAGATAGATAGATAGATAGATAGATAGATAGATAGATAGATAAGAGAGAAAGACAGCAGCCACAAAAGACAATGAGAGTGTAGAAAAGTAAAGCGTACGTAAAGTATAAAGGGACGGTGCGATTGCGTTGTGAGCCGGGGGTAATCTGACAAGGGCGTTTCGTGCGGAAATCCAATATAGGGTCGCATCCTCGGCGAACTTGAACGCGTCGATAGAGTGGCTGTGGCGGTGAGGTGAGAAGAAGAGCAAATGCATTCGCGAGCCTCGAAATACTCTGTTTACCGGTTCGCACACAGTTCGAAGCTGTGCACAGCGTGGAGGCTGTGCGTATGGGCGTGCGTCCAATATCAGGTCAGGGGCCCTTTTGCTGCTCCTGTTTTGTACAGCTTTCTTGTTCTTCTTTTTTTCTTCTTCTTCCTATTAATATAATATTATTATTATTGCGATAGCAATTGTGTGGCCACTCTCGGTGGTTTCTTGCCGTCGATGTCGCCGTCATGTTCCATATAAAGTCCAAATCGATAACATCACCCCGTGCGTCGTATATTTCATGTGCAAATGAAAGCTTGCAGTGGCTGCGGACGGATGCGGCTCAAGCAGAGCTGAAAGGCGCCGGCCGGCTGCGTCGGGTCGAAGGAGCATGAAGGGCTTTCGGCTGAGGGGGCTGCGTCGTTCGGGCGCAACTGCGAACTTTGATCATGAAGGCGCGGCCGCGCGCTCTATCTCGACGAAGGTCGGTAGACGGCTCCTACCCTTGTACGTGCCGTGCTCTCACCGTTTACTTCGCGTTGAGACGACGGACAGCACGAAAACGCTCTTCGCTCCCTGTAGCGTATTGTAATTGAGTTAGCCGCTAGCGTTACTTTGTTTAGCTTTCGAATTTGTTGCTGTCGCATTCATTGGTGTGTCCTTGCTGCGAAACTAAGTTTTTTGCATAGGTATCATTGTGACTTCAACCCCATTTAATTCAGGGGAGCTCACTCGCGCTTAGGCTCGCTAAAATTCTTTTCATACGTGCTCACTCGAAGTTACGCTCACCTACACTCTGTTCAGCGAGCTGACTTGAACTCATCATCATCATTTTCAGCCTTCTTTAGTCCACTGCAGGACAAGGAAGCGCTCTCTCAATGATCTCCAGTTTATCCTAACCTGTGCGAGCTGACTTCATTTTATCCCCGCGAACTTGTTGATTTCGTCACTCCATCTCTCGGCCTTCCACGACTGCGTTTCCCATCCTTGGTAACCATTCTGTTGCTGTTAATGTCCACCGGTTGTCTGCCTACGCATTACGTGGCCAGTCCATGTCCGTTTCTTTCGCTTGATATTAACTAGGATATATGCAACCCCTGTTTGTTAACAGACCAGACTCACTTAAATTTTATTGAGCCGATCTCATTCCGACTCGGGCTAGCCAACATTCTACTCAGCCGACTGACTTCGGACTCACCAAAGTTCTACACGGCATGCTTCACTCGGTTTGAGGATCACAGGCTGACCGGTGTGACTTCTTGAGTCTCGAGTGAATCGAAGTGAGTTTGCCGAGCTATTTCATATTGATTTGTTGAGATCCCTTTCGACTATTTTGTTTTCACAGTAGAATTTTGTCCTCGGCGGCTGGCTTTTTTTTTACTTATTTATACATGAAAAACATGGAAAGGCAGGCTACGTTAGAACCGGCTATCCCATCGCCATGATATTAATAATGAAGAAGCTCAGAACAACAAGAAATACAAGAAAGAATGATCGAAAAAAAAAAGAATCAAAAGCACTATGTACGTACAACAACCTATGGCATACGAAGAATACCTCTAAGGGCAGAGTCCAATGCATACAGTGTGGCCACACAGATGATCCCGGGTAGAGTCCGTACCGATAGTTTTTCATCTGCACATTTCTCAAGCGTACTCGAGTTCAACGCCTCCTTTATCACTGTTAGAGCTTTTAGTCCGCTCCCGTTGCCGCTGCTTGTGAAACCGTCGCCGCTGTACTTTAACTCATAGAAACGCTTTTCAATGCTTTCTCTACACTCCTCCCTCCCTCGCCCCTCTTGTCTCTCTCTCTCTCTCCCTTTCTCCTCTCTCTCTAAATATTTGCTCTAAAGTGAAACGCATCGATGGATTGCAATTTTTATCGAAATTTTACGCTTTTATCCCCTCAGGGAAAAAAAGGAGAAAAAAGTTGGAAGCCGAACCCACTTTTTCTGCCACTTGAAGAAAAAGCTAGGCATATGAAACAAAACAAGAAAAAGCAACATTGAAGTGAAGTGTGTTCTCGTTCACATGCTTGCTCAATACAGCTCGATGACTCCGATCCGACCGCGATAGAGAGGTTTTAAGAAATCAAGGTTACAGTTTAAAAAAAAATGAAAACGTTCGTGTGCTAGAAGGGTCGATTGACGTCTACACTTCGGGAAAACCGCGTCGCTCGACATCTTTTAGTGTTTTAGAAGGCAGCGCGGGCTTCGGTCAGTCACGCGAGAAAGGTCTTTGCCGCTGATCCGAGAAAAAAAAAAGTGGCTCACTTGAGTAATGCGCGCGGGTTGTACACGGGTACCGTTCTGTCAGACAAAAGATAACGAGAAAAAAAGAAATGGCTGGAAATCTTGGCTCATCAACCTGCTTACTCTTGCGGCTACAATTGGGCTAGAAATATAACTTGCACAATACGCAGTGTCGAAAGATGTCTGAAAACGTCTTCCGAGTACTTTTCAGACCGCATTTCTTTTTATTTTTCTCCCCTTTAGTAAAGATTATCTCTGCCTAACGGGCTACATCTTTGCGAGAAAATGCGGAACCCGAGCATTGCGTCAGCCTGAAGGAATTGCATGAGCCGCTCAGTCGGAC
This sequence comes from Rhipicephalus sanguineus, assembly GCF_013339695.2. Taxonomy (NCBI): domain Eukaryota; kingdom Metazoa; phylum Arthropoda; class Arachnida; order Ixodida; family Ixodidae; genus Rhipicephalus; species Rhipicephalus sanguineus. The sequence goes on along the minus strand of NC_051186.1, from coordinate 39,527,563 downwards.
TGAAAAGGTTAAGGAGATTGCTGATATAACGACGTTATCGCGTTTCGCAGGAGTGGATACTTAGTCGAGCATGAAGATGTGCTTATTCATAGTGGTAAGTAGGGTTGCTAGGGGAATCCAAAAAGGTCAGGACTAATGCTAAGTCCGCGAGTATACGGTGTGCCTCATAATTATACTTCCCTTTCGGCACGTGAGATCTCAGGCTTGTGCGCAATAACTTAAACTATTTTTCGCATATAAGTAGGGGAGAGGTGGCGGGAGGGGTGCATTCGATACTGGTGGCGCCAGACGACTAGGAACGGTATAAGGGCTCCTGAAAGAACCAAATGATTTCACCACCATAAACTACAAAATGTTTTACCAGTGTTTTTCTTCGTGTTATCGATTGTAACAGATCGCAGAAACATACTTGCGGAACGTCTTTATTCCATGTGATCCGTACCAAGAGTCCACCAATGCGAAAACCTTCATCCATCGTATCCGTGAATGCACATATCCAGTCACAAACTTTCACATCCACAGAACAAACACCCAAGTCCACGAATCACAATCGCAGCGCTGTCTTTCACGTGCAAGCGTTCAGTGCAAAGCTACAGCTGCGTTGTGTACAACGCAGCAGTGCACTGGATGCAATGATATCGAATGCCGGAACCTGCTGCCTGGGGTGGTGTTAGGTCATTGCAATTGAGGGAACTTGCAACTGCCGTTGACAGCTTCTGCATTGCGTTTTGTGTGTCCGTCCGTCTGTCCGTCCGTCCGTCCGTCCGTCCGACCATCCATCCATCCATCCATCCATCCATCCATCCATCCATCCATCCATCCATCCATCCATCCATCCATCCATCCATCCATTCTTTCCCTCCTTCCGTCCCTTATCTCTCCCTTTTTGCCTCTCTGCTTCCTTTCTTCCTTCTTCCATTTTTTTGCTTGATTCCTTCATTCCCTCTTCTATCTTCTCATATTCCATAATTTCAAATTTGTCTCGTTCATTCCATTCTGTTTTTGCCTACTTCCCTCTTTGCCTGCTTTACTCTTTTATTCTTTTTCTCCTTTCTTGCCGTACTGTCTATTTCCCTCCTCCCTTTTTCCTTCCTTCTTTCTCCCCCCCCCCTCTTTCTCTACCTAGAAACATATGGTTTTAGCGTGGTCGGCGAAACACGTCATGATTGCTTATTACGATTTCTCAGCGCAAGTTCTCGATCTTACAGTGTGTCTTTTAGATGCGAAGCATCTTGTGGCGGAGTTCAAACAGGTGGTGGTGGTGTGCGGCGTGACCACCCTTACTGCGCATGCGCGAACCCTCTCCACACACCTCTCCCACTTCCCCTCTCTCCCCTTCCCATCCCCCTCGCTTACTGCCCCTCCCCTCACCTCCCCCTTTCCTGTCCCTTTTCCATGTCCCCTCTCCTTTCTTTCACTTCCCCCTCTCGCCTTCCCCTCTCCCCTCCCTCTGTCCACTTCCCCTCTGAAGCGCGGGCTCGACATGCCAAAACGCTGCTTCGCATCGCCTCATGGTCCCCTTTAGCGGAGATGGTGTGATTTCTTTAGATGCGTAGCGGCTCTTTGACTAGCTTGTGTAACGCTGTCCGTCCGCACAAGCGCGAGGCAACGCGCTTCCCTCGTCGCAGGTGTTGGAGTGGCGCCAATAGGTCACGCCGCAGCTGGGCGTTGACGTCACGCACCCCTCGCACGCTTCCCTCGCAGGTGCGCGCGTACGTTACTCTCTCCCTCATCCGCCGGAGCGCCGCAGCTGCCGGCTGCAACGCCGGCTCGCCTCCCGTGTCTGCATTTCAAACAGACGTGTACACCAGTAAACGCTACACCGAGTTTCGTTTCAAACGAATCTTCCAGCGCTCACCGCAGCACCCGCGTTAGCGCCGTTCAACCCGTGACGCCACCCGTGCGCAACTCTGCTGCTTCGCATCCCATCAGCTTTCCCTTCGGGAAAACGGTCCAATTTTTTCCCCCTCTCCGGAAATATATTGACCGCGCGCCACATGTTTTTTTTTTCTCGGCGTTCTCCCCGCTTTATCTTTCGCGCTCTGAGCACGTTCGCAGATTTCAAAGCATCTCCTCTGAAGCCTCCGAGCGACTCGTTGTCAGACATTCAGGATTAGCGTCCGGGTATATATTTTAGCGGACGGAGCAAACGAGGTTGAGCGGTACTTCCGTGGGCGCTCTCTCGAGCGTACTCGAAATTCACGACTCGTCGTCGTCATTGTCGAGTCGTCCTTGCTATCTCTCCACACCGGGGCTTCCTTCTATTTCGCTCCCGTTTCTTCAACTGGATGCACATTCGCGCTCAAATGGTTGTCGTGACGCACGATACGTTGTATCTTTTATTTCTCTCCCCCCCCCCCCCCCCCTCTCTTGTTTGTCAATGTTGCCCGTGGTGTGTGTTGTGCCTGGACGTTTTTTTTTCTTATCTTTCTTTCTTTTTTTTTTGTAACTTGCGATCCCTGTGTGGCGGGCCTCGAGACTGTCGCAGCTCAGCGAAGGCAAACAAGCGCAATGAGAATGTTCGCAGAGCTATACAGAAGCCCCCGCGACTGCAGGACTGGAGTGTCATTTTCTTTTTTTTTTTTTTTTTGTTTCATGGTTTGGGGTTTAAACGGAAATGCTCCCTAATCCTTTCGGGATTACGATTGCGCGCGGGAAACTCGCTGTCTTCGGGTGTTTTTTTTTATTTATGTACTATCTCGGAACGCTGACACTCGAGCTACTGGTAGAAAGAGAGAGACGCGGCATTCGAGTTGTAACAGCCACCGCAAGGGGGCATCACGTTTTGTACTTTAGTGTGTTGCATAGTTCGAGCCTAGCTTCTCTGAGCAGTGGCGGCAACAACAACGACAACAAAGTTATCACCGTTTTCATAGTAGGTTACTGCACTGCTCCAACGCATCTTTTCAACTACACTTTCGTTCATTCATAACGAGGGTCTCGTTCCGGCAGACTTGATGCCTTGAGGTTGTATGCTTGGGTTTATTGAGGAGAAAGCCTTAGATGCCTCCTCAAACACGAAAATTAACCGGCGTCCCACATCGGCGGCGTCAATATGAGTGATGCAACAAATCATCATCACTTGTTGCCGTCACCATCTGACGTCATCATGATTTCACAGATGGCCATAATTCGTGATTTCATCACATGACATCATTGCTTGGCAAAGGTGTGCCGATCCCGGGGGCAGTGCAAAACAAGGCGAGGTGCAGGTAGCTTACAATGCCTCGAATCCTGGAGGCATTGCAAAACTACCTTAGTTGCAGAAAGCTTTTTTTTTTGTTGGGGGGGGGGGGGGGGGAGTTCAACACATCGACTTAGAAGATGAAGAAAGATTTCGCCTGCGGGTCGACTAAGGCGGATGCATAAGAGAACCTGCGAGTTTCTGGTCAGCTTCCACTTTGTAGTGAGATCTCGTGCTACATGACGCCAGCTGGTACGAAAACGGTGTTCAACACTCGCCGTCATGGCTGCGAGCGGCGCTGGCTAACACTCCCAAGATTACGCAAACATAAATACCAAATAAAATGGATGGGAAAGTGACCGCCGCTGTAGCTGGATTGATAGAGCATCGGACGCATTACCCGAAGGCTGCAGGTTCGGTTCCTACCTGTGGCAAGTTGATTTTCATCCAGTGTACCCTATAGATTCCTTAGCTTTATTGTTTGTTGGTTTGATTAGGTTGTGTTGCGCGATTAGGTTGCGCGCGCATATATACACATACAAAATTTAAAAATCGGAAGGGGTGGGGTTTGTTGAAGCCCCTCCCCCCTCCTCCCGACCACGGTTTCCATTGGTCTCCAGCTGTGGCTTGGAGCATGGATATCTGGTTGCTTCTAGTTAGGAGCTCGTTACTAATTACACGTGGCAACAGCAGCCACAGCACGGGTATATCGACCATCACTAGTGCTTCGTTTATTTAATCCTATGAGCACACCTTAATCCTGGAACTGAGCCACGGGAACTAGTAATGTTGTGTCTAGTTAGCTCCCTCGTCGTTTACGAGGACTAAACATTTTCAAAACAGGAGATCATTAGCGAATGACATATTTCCTGTTTCTTCAATTTCCAAGACACTTGCCGTACTCGGCTAACGATCAGCTCGGGATCTTCGGGAGCCGCGTCTCAAGAGTCAGCCCGCGTTGTGGTTCGTTCGCAGTAACTTGCGATTCCTGTGCCCGCGCGTACGCTCGTATTAATTAGCTCACGACACGTGCTACTCCTAAAGAAACCGAAGAGAAAATTTTTGTATCCGTCTAAGCATCTTCAGCTAGCTGCGTCTAACCAGATTTCAGCTAGTGCGTCTAACCAGCTTTCAGCGGACGCGTATCGCTCTCCGCAATTACCAAGTGCGCAGTTTCCTAATACAGGTTTCACGCCGTACGCATTTCCTCGGCAGTGGAACATTAAAACTGCAGCCTCGAATGACTTCCACGGATACGAGCTGTCGTTAAAGGAAGTGACTTAGAAAACGAAAAATCATTGAAGGTGATTTGCTCGCTCAGCTTCGTGCCACGTTTCGTGCACACCCACGTGCCAGCAGCATAAACTGAAGCTTCGTATCGTCTCCTTCTTTGTTTTATTGTTTCCCTGCACGTGTGTGCACGACGTGGTAGAGAAATAAAAAGTCGAGATTGTTTCGATTTCTCGGCTTGGCGTACCTCCTTCGGAGTCCTCTTTTCTTCATTTCTTCTTCATTTGTCATTTCATCTTCTCCGCTCCATGTATTAAGTTTTTCTTTTCTCCATGGAAAATATCATGCTCGAAGTTCTAACTAGCCCAGCTTTCCGGTTTAAGTACTGCTCTTTTTTTTTTTTTTTGCGCCGCGTTGTTTGGGCTTCTCCGCAGTACACGTGCCGTGCTTTGCGGTGCAGCGCACTTAAGAAGGGGAGTGTTTGGCTGAGGGGCCCGCGCTAGTAGTTTCTACCGATTCCAATCCGCGGCGCATAAATCTAACACGTGCCTTATCGTTCCTTTCCAGCCGTGCGCACTCCCGTCCTTTAAAGGTTCACCCTCCCCTCTCGGACTTTTTTTTCCCTTCGCCTTCTTTTGTTTTTTCTCTCCCTCTTTTACTTCTTCAACGTATCGTCGATGTAAGTTTTAATGGGAGGGGGGGGGGATACTTCGAGTCCAACATTTTGTGTTTGTATATTTGTCTGGTTATCTCTTTCATCACTTGTGCTTCAACAAGCTGCTTCTTTATCGTGGTCCAAGCTTAAAGACACTTTTTTGGAATGAGAAATGGAATCTTTTAAATCCCGCGTCTACGCGAGCTCTTCTAACCTATAGCGAGTTACAACCTAAGATTAAATTAGCTCTGGGTGGCCCAGGGACGGCCGCGCACAGCCGTCCCTGGCCCACCCAGAGCTAATTTGCATAGACGTTTCATCCAGTCACAGTAGCTCATTTCCCTGACGTCAGGCACCGTACGCACATTTACAGGTTGGTGATTTCCTTATACAGAAACATGTTCATATCGCTGGTTTTAGGTCGTAAACTGGAACTTCCTGGCAAACTTCAGCGAAAGATTCCGAGAGCACTGCTCGGGGAAACCTAATATTTTAAGTAGGTGCAACGAACCTTTAATTATTCGTATGCGTAGTGTTTACATTAGCAGTAGAAGAGCACTAACGGATCCAGCGGAAACCACATAACGCGACTCTCTTGCAAATATGGTTGGCAAGCGCGCCGCAGTTCTGGGGGCGGCGCTTGTATTTATTATTAGGTTGTAACCGGCTATACATTCTAACAAAACGAAAATTTGGCGAGGCTTGCACTAAGTCGCGCAAGGCTAGAAACAGCAGAACTGGACAATTCTGAAGTCTAATCTGGTTGGCGCTATAGGCTGTTGCCAGGCTTTAGCTAGGTTAGTCACGACACGGATGTACAAACTCTAGAACCGAGCGTTCGCACCTTCCATGGACCTGCAGGCACGTCGTCGTTGGCGTAGGCCTTCCATCTCTTCGGACTCTTCTCGCAGCCACCGTTGCCTTTCCAGTTCCCTAGTATGGCAGCTTCGCACTAATCGTGTCAAGTCTTTCTATCTTTTTATGCCGTTATTCCCATTATTTCTCTCTATTTTCTCTCTCTCTCTTCTTTCTAAATTTTTTTCTTTCTCTCTCTTAGTGAGCCAGTGGTGAGTAGGGGGATTTCCTCCTCGACATCACATCTCTCCTCCTCACGCTAACTTCCCTTTCCCACGCCCTTGCTATGCTATGCTCTGCTAGCGTGCCTGGATAGCCGAGTTGTTAGGACGCTCGCCTTCGGATCGAGGGTACGCGGGTTCGAATCCCGCGTCGTGAATATTCTTTTTTGGCAAGAAATTGTCTCTTTCTCTTTCTTGATATCTTTTTGTCTGTCTCTCTGTTTGTTTCTCTCTTTCCTTCTTTCTCCTCTCTCTTTGTACTATTTCTCAGGGTTATTACAGGCCGCGCCGTAGCGTTGAGTAGTGGGACCTGCTCAAATTCTTTGGCACATACCCGTTCATGACTGATGATAGTTTGCTGATAGGCCGCACGATACAACTAGCTTAAACAGCCTGGCTGTTAAAAAAAAGAGAGAGAGAGAGTATGTGTGACTATTTTCGATGGGTCCTGACTTGCCACGTATATGACACTCCTTAAGAAGTCACGTTAAACGAGTACTGACACGATTTTGAGACATTGCAAAAGGGACATTTTCCGTTTCCTTGGTATGCAGTGTTAACGCTGTCCGCACACCGGTGTCGGCGAACACGTATAAAATATTTTAATTTGACTTTGAAGTTTTCGTCGCTGAGTATATGCAAGCCAGCCCCACTGCAATGGACATTATCCCGACGAGTCAAAACAGTTCCCCCGAGTTTGCGAGTTCTGCGTCCTGCATGCAGCCTAAGTCGCAGAAATCACTGTCAGGGTCACTGGACGACAGTTCACTCATCGTTGTTTATGTGCACCACGAGCAGATGACGGATTTGCCTCTAGTACGTCGCGAGTTTCTGTATCCCCGTGACGTCATACTGACATGAAACGTCACTGAGAAGCCGCCCCCTCGATATCGAAACCGAAAGTGTCTTTTTAATGCAGCGCTAATTAAAATATATACGATGCATTCCCAGGCACCACAATACTCGTTATGGTTTCTCGACACCAGTATTTTTATTTAGAGCAACAATCGGAAAATTTTTAAAATTCGTGTCAGTACTCCTTTAACTCTCTTTTGACTCCCACGACTCTCCGACCAGAGTATAGCGATCTCCCAGAAGGAGTTCACGGTC
>NC_051186.1:39465167-39520208 GCF_013339695.2 Rhipicephalus sanguineus | reverse complement strand
CGAGTCGTTCTCAATAAAGGTGATTGAAACGTATTTGGTTTCCTGAAACTTAGTCTTTATTTTAATCTGCTGCGCGCCTCTCTTTCTACCAAGTCCCTTGTCTTCGGCTAACGAGCCGTAGCCTGCGTCTTGCCTCCTGGTGGCCTTCGCGGTAACTACTGGCCTTCGACATGCTCGTTCTTCTTTCCGGTGAATTTAAGCGTGATTAGAACGAAGCAGTAAAGATAAACACAGGGATATAACGAGAGAGAGAGAGAGAGTGCATGTGACAGTGTGTGAGTGTGAGGGCGAGTTTATATGAGGAGAATGAGAGTGGGAATGCCTGATTAAGAGTGAAACGGAGTGCATAAGTGAGTGAGCGGCTGAGTAGGAGAGAGAGAGAGAGAGTGTGTGTGTGTTTGCGAAAGAGAGTAAGAGAAAGAGTGACGGAGAGGGTTTTGTTTCCCGACCGTTGGCCAACCGAGGCCTCTGTCCACTTTGAACTTTCAGGGTTGCACGAAAGCTTCTGTTCTTTATGTTTTGTTGTGTCTCGAGAAATGTTTTGAGTCCCTCAAAGAATACCCAGTCTCTCTCTGTCTTTTTTAACGCGGTAGCGTTAGAGAGCTCGTGTCGCAGAAATTCCGCTGTCGGCGTCGGCACCGTTGGTTGTGAGCGAAAAATCATCCGTGAGCGAAAAATCGAGAAAGTAGCAAATAAAATAAACGATAAAATCTTCGGTCCCAATGAGGATCGAACCCAGGCCGTTCGCGTGGCAAGCAGGTGTCTTACCACAAAGCCACGATGTTGCTTGCAGCTGCTTCGGACAAAAACACTACATAAATGCCATGTAGTAGAAGGAGCCTCCTTAACGCATTTTGTTCGGCAGGTGTCACGACGAAAACGAGCCCATACGGTAGGCGCATTCGCGAGGCCATCAAACTACGTCAAAAACGCCGGGATAGTGCAGCCATCGCCGCTAAATACACACACGAACTTTCAAACAGCTCTAAAAATGGACAACTATGTCCATCTAGAGGAAAACAGATCAAGCCAACGCAGCAAACGCTAGATAATGTGCTGCCATCTGTGAGGCATTGTGAGAAATATGTCTCGACTTTTCATGGCATCCGAGAGGGCCGGCGCGCGGCGTATATCTTGGAGGCCATGCGACTCTTGCTTTAGATCGAAAGCCTGTAAAATTCGCGCGCGTGCGTGCGTGTGTGAGTGTAACAATACACATTAATAAGTATGCACTTAGTGGTTGAAGTGCGCACTAGGGGCCGGATTTCGCTATCGCGTTCAACTCTTAAAGGCGAAGCTAAGGGTCCCCCAATTTTTTTTCGTTTCTTTAACCTTTTTCCTTGTCCTTCAATTGAACTTTTTTTATATTTCGAACGCGCATCCATTTCGCTTAGTCTTGCACTGCAGAAGCACGCTTTGGATGCGCGACTTTTTGCGTGCTTTCTGTGTGTATGCTGGCCCTACTGTAGCTACTCGCATGCTGCCAGTGCTGGTTCCGACACGTTAATGTTAGCTAATTGTTAACTGTAGGCGGTTAAGTTTGTATAAACCCTGGTTAACATTAACGGAGTAGCGGTTTCTAGTGTTGAATAGCTTTGGTTGAACGGTTTTGTAATATCGGTTAGTGTTCGCGGCACGATAATCACCGCTGGACAGTGTTAACGTCGAGTACTGTTGACTTTTTCGGGTGTTATGACTGGTACGTTGTCCTATATAAGCGCAATCCAGCGATGCTGGCGCACAGGCATAGAGGACAGTTTGAATTGGTCGAGCCTTGATTTTTTTCGAGCCTGGAAATTTACAATACTCACGGATTAAAACTCGACAGTTCTTTTGTTTTGTTTTTAAGCGAAGCTTTCAGAACTCATAGATTCGCGTACGGTGTCGTACGCCAAAAATCCGGCGTCGGCGAGTGCAGAGAAATGCGGCCCTCAAAGGTGCGCTGGTCACACGCGTATTTCTACGCGCCGTTTTCCAATAATTGATGCCCTCTTGATCGTGGGGCTTGTCGGCGTTGAGCCGTTTCTGACATGGAAATCTGACCTTTTATCGAGGTGACTTGTCATTTCGCGTTGCCACATTTCATTGTTGCCTGGATATGAACGCGTGGCCGTCGTTGTTGTCTGTAGCAACTGAAGTGTTGCGCTGCTAAGCACGTGGACGAAGGCCCAATGCCCGGCATGGATGAAGGAAAAGGTTAGGAGGGAGCATTGCGCAATGCGACGGGAAACGGGAACATGTGCTTAACTAAGAACAGAGGAGAAGAATGGAAAGAAAGAAAGAAAGAAGAAAGAAAGAAGAAAGAAAGAAAGAAAGAAAGAAAGAAAGAAAGAAAGAAAGAAAGAAAGAAAGAAAGAAAGAAAGAAAGAAAGACATTAGGTCAGTGACGCACATGCCAAGCTTCGTTTGCTGCCATTTTCCCGATAGGGGAAGGCATCATAATTTTTTTTTGGTATGATGACGTATAAGTATTTGTATGATGACGTATAAGTATTGATGTATAATTCTTTTCGAGGGGGGAGGGGTTCAACCATGATTTATGTATGTTTGTGCGTGCGTATGTATTATATATATACGCAAACAAAATTGAAAATTTTCAAGGGAGGGGGGGCAGCGCCCCCCCCCTCACTTGGCTACGCCCCTGGCTGCAAATATGGCCGTCCAAGGTAATGTTGGCTCTGACGTAAGTGTTCGAGTCAAAATGACGCCGATACAACACGAACCGTAGACTCCGGAAACGAGAGTACGTGGATTACGTAGCCCTAAAGTTTCGCAATTCAATCCTCGAGTTCCATACTTGGGAGCACAATCATTCAATAACGCGTTTGCTGGTATTCTTTCTCTTGGGGGTCTGGAGGAGAGGTTTTGTTGTGAAAGTCGCAGCGACGGTGCCGGCTATGAAACAGGGAGCCCCCCCCCCTCCCCCTTTCGAAATTCCAGCCCCAACACACGGAACACAACGGCGGTCTCTCTTGTATCTTTTCCTCAGCACACCCGATTTCAAAAACCGAATCATAGCAAAGCACCAAGGAGGGGTGGATATTGAAGATCAACAAATCGAATAACTGAAAACAACAGGAAGCACGCAAGAACGAAAAATCTGCTTCAAAGCTTCTCGAGCAGAAAAGAGCAGCTTTGGGGAGTATCGAAGCGCCACTTCATACGGTGGCGGCGAAGCATCACCTTTTGTTTACCTTGCATCCGGGTATCCTTGGGAACTCGGTGCAGGGAAGCTGACGCTTAGGCAACACCTGTGCCGCCTTTTCAAGCGCAAACCCGTACATGTAAAGAATAACAATAATAATAATAACAAAGGCGGGTGCGTGGTACGGAGCAACCAGCACAACCTCCGTATCATCTGTATACCTTTTGTTCCTTCGAGCGAGCGAGCGAACGAAAGAAAGATGTTGTTATAACCATTTCTTTGCACGATCACCTTTATTCAGTTGCGCTCATCCCTTCCACCCTGTTTTTTTTTTGTTTGTTTGCGTCGCCACATCCGGGCACCACCAACGCCCTCCTCGTTGTATTTTTCGCGCTGGGTTGTGTTCTCGAAATAGATCGCTCTGGTTCACGCGCGCGCCTGCGAGACGAAAGCAATAAATGAGAGAGCAGGGTTCGGGACTTCGGTTTTCGCTCCTGGGCGTATAACACTCCCATTCTATCTATCTATCTATCTATCTATCTATCTATCTATCTATCTATCTATCTATCTATCTATCTATCTATCTATCTATCTATCTATCTATCTATCTATCTATCTATCTATCTATCTATCTATCTATCTATCTATCTATCTATCTATCTATCTATCTGTCTGTCTGTCTGTCTGTCTGTCTGTCTGTCTGTCTGTCTGTCTGTCTGTCTGTCTGTCTGTCTGTCTGTCTGTCTGTCTGTCTGTCTGTCTAGTGCAAGCGCACGTACAGAAAAAAAAAATCACAGTTTCGCCGCAAGGGCGAAGCAATGAATGCGATAGCAAGAAACTAATACTATACGAAGTGAGGCTCGCCAATGGATACTCTCAGTTTGAACAGCGCTCCTGTTACAAAGGCGGCCGAAGCAGCGAAGGAAACTAGCGTGCTTCAAGTGTCGACCTGTGACACTTGATAGTTCGCGCTCATCTTCTGTTTGTTCGTTTAGCGGCGTCGTTTAGCGGCTCTCCGTAACATGAGCGCGGACATCACGGTTAAAGCTTGAAACATCCCTCTTGCCCTCACCACGAGAAAACCGCGCGAGCAGACAGCGGAAGGCCAAGGTTCTCCTTTCGCAAATATAAGAAGAAGCGAGCTCGCCGACGACTTTTAAATGCGCTCGTCGCGCTCCTAGCGCCATCTCGCTGGTAATGAAGAAACGCTTATGAGCGCCGGCCATCTCTGAGTCCGTCCAGTGGCAAAGGGTGTGTATATGACGCTCGCCGTTAGCTATGCGGAGGACCTGCGTTCCGTGGCGTAGTGGCTAGCGCCACTCGCTGCGGAGCAAGAGGTCCCTGGTTCGATTCCGCGCTTCGGAAGCATTTTTCTGAATTATTTTTCTTTGGGGCTTTTATATATATATATATACATACTTATACATATACGGTGCATGACGGCGACGGGGACGGACATTTTCCAGCCGAGACTGTCCATATAATTGCTATCGCAATGAAATGTTTACTCGGTGTTTCGACCGGCCGGGGACCTGTCTTTTTCAAGGATATGGAAAAAGACCGGTTCCCGGTTGAAACGTCGAATAAATGTTTTTTATTGCGATAGCAATTATATAGACACTCGGCTGATTTTTGCCGTCGGTGTCGCCGTCATGTCCCGAATATGTATATGTATGTATATATATAAAAAGGCACAAAGAAAAAATAAAGCAGAAGAAAAAAATCACAGCATATCCACGGAGTGAATGATGATGAGTGGGCGAAGCTGCGGAGGTTTATCGGTAAACCGTGAATCTTCCGTGAATTCTGCCCAGTACGTCATCACCGACGTGAGATCGGGCGCGTTTATACTAAAGGTTCGATGAGAGTTATGACGACTTGCAGCTCACTTTAATTTTACATGTACGCTGTGAATTTTCATTGTTTAGAAAACCATTGCTTTAGAAAACTTCTGGCGTCTTTCGTTAAGCAGCTGGCGTCTTTTCGTTTTGCTTTAGAAACATCTGGCGTTCTTTCGTTTTGCTTTTAGAAAACATCTGGCGTCTTTCGTTGGTTTATTTCATCAATCAACGGCGTTTTGAACAAAATTTTTATTGTTTAATCACGCACGGGAGAAATCTCACCAGGCACTACCTTGGAGGTAAACAATGGCTGCTAATGGGAATGAGAGACAGAAGAAGTCGGCTTTTAGCTAACACTTACACTTGTACTAACGTTTCCTACTGGAACATGCCAATGGCTGCTAATGGGGAATAAGAGACAGAAGAATCAGGCTTTTAACGCGCACGCTGCGAATTTTTTATTGTTCAACAACGCACAGGAAAAATCTCCCACCGGCACCACCTTGGAGGTCAAGATCTGGTACTAGCGTTACGACTGGTTACGCACTATGACTACTACGACTACGAGGGACGAACGGGTGCCGCCTTAAGGAGCTTCGCCCCTAAAAATTCCGAAGCACCCGACCGTGGATTCGAACCATCGACCCCTCGCTCCCCAGCGCGCTGCGTTAGACAACTCAATTATGCGCCATGCGTGCGCCGGCGAAATAACGGCGAGCTATTTATATACACCATTTAGCGCTAGTGGTAAGCAAATCTCGGCGGAACTTGACACGTGTTTTCTATCGCGCAACGCTCCTACATTTTCTTTCAATTTGAAAACTGCCCTTGAGACGCGCACGACAAAGTGGCCCCTTTCTGTACGCACTCGTGATGTAGAAGGAAAAAAAGAAACAAAGAACACCGGGCACACCTTCCGTCAGACGTCCCCGTGTGGCAGGAGACGCTGAGTGGTCATTCAATAATAATAATATCTGGGGTTTAACGTCCCAAAACCACGCTATGATTATGAGAGACGCCGTAGTGGAGGGCTCCGGAAATCTCGACCACCTGGGGTTCTTTAACGTGCACCTAAATCTAAGTACACGGGCCTCAAACATTTTCGCCTCCATCGAAAATGCTGCCGCCACGGCCTGGATTCGATCCCGCGACCTTCGGGTCAGCAGCCGAGCGCCATAACCACTAGACCACCGTGGCGGGGATGAGTGGTCATTCCAGCCGCCGCAGTTTAAAACAAAAATACATATTTAAGAGCGTCTGATTCTCCATTGGCGACACTTTCAGCGCGTTGCTCAAGCTCAAGGACCTAACAACTGTGACAGTTGTTAGTTAACGCTTGTCCTGTGTATGCCTGTGCCTTCTTTTGGGGCGTCCTTTGTGATTCAGCGGTGCGCTGCAAGTATCGAGCTGCTTCTTGTTCTGCGTGTGACATTCCAATGCCATATATATATATATATATATATATATATATATATATATATATATATATATATATATATATATATGTGTGTGTAAAGTTAGCACTGAAAGAGAAGAGCCGTCCCGTGTGTGTGTGTGTGTGTGTGTGTGTGTGTGTGTGTGTGTTTTCATACAGACGTCGGCGCTGCATTACGCAATCACATCACTGCTTATTAATGAGAACTAACAGACAATAACGCCAAGGAAAGTACAGGGGGGTGTTAACTGTAGTATTTAGAATATAAATGTGAAGAAAGTAAAGTGGACGAAAAGATGACTTGCCGCCGGCAGGGACCGAACCTGCGACCTTCGAATAACGCGTCCGATGCTCTACCACTGAGCTACGGCGGCGGTCATCCTCCCGTCCACTTTGTGGGGTATATATATGTTGATTTAAACCTAGGAGTGTTAGTCAGCGCCAATCGCAGCCATGGCGGCGAGTGTGGAACACTCTTTCTTGCCTGTTGGCGTCACGTAGCACGTGATCATTTTACGAGCTGGCAGCTGACCAATATCCCTCGCGTACTACCTGAAGGCATTAAGTCTGCCAGGACGAGACCCTCGCTATTGTTATTTAATATTATTATTTATTATTTTTTTAGGCGTAGGACATAGGGGCTGTGTCGCTTTTGGCAGAATTTTCGGAAAGATGGTTGGAACAAGTAGCTTATGAGGGAAAACAAGTTCTCTCTGTTTTTTTCTGTATAACCACTGTTTGCAGCGTTTTCCGAGCAAACAGCTCCTCCTCTGATTGTGTCAGAGATAAACAGGCCCGATCTGTGTTTGCTCTATGATTCAGCGTTCGATCGCTGGAAGCAAACATTGTTATGACTACGGCCATGCCAGTTAGTATACCTGTATTTGTTTACCCGAACGTTAAGGTTTGCGGTGTTTTCGCAGCTTTGTTAACAGCCATTGGTTGTGTGTCTATCGTCTGTGTTTGTTTCTGCTGTTTGTGTTCGTATTTATGGTCTGTGTTTCCTTTCGAGTAGATTCTTGTTTGTCGCCTATGTTCTTCCTGTCCTGTGGTTTTGATCCACCGTCTGGTCTTACATTCATTGTCTTATTTCGTGTATGTATATATTTGTTTTTATCGTTCGTTTTTGTTTCGATTGTGTGTTTTTGTTTCCGTCGTCTGATTTTGTATATGTCCAGTTTTTATATCGTCTGCTTGTTTTGCTACTGTCTATGTTCCCGGCACCCAGAGTGTAAGGGTGCCTCCATCCTTTTGTTCAATTTCTAACGTGCGCCTTTGTTTTAACCGATGTCACATAGGAGTAGGGGTGGTGCCACTAGTTACAAGGAGGAGGGGTGGGCGGGGGCACCAACGACAAGTGAGTTCCGTTGGGGGGGAGGGGGGGGCTGGAAGGCGCAACACTCGCCCCGGCTTTGGCGTTGTGTTTTGACTATACAGATGACACCAGATAGGGTTAACAGGACAGACGGAAATATGCTTCGCATTTATGGTCGTTTATTTAGTCATAATCTGCGTACGTAACTGGACTGCGGCGCTACGTCCGCTGTATTGTTAACAAGGAACCTGTGCAGGTTCCGAAACTTCGGAAACTTCCATTTTTTTTACTTGGTAGGGGACCCCAATTTTCGTTATGTGCAACATTGTGCCTGAAGGACTGACTGCTGGGCGAGTTCGTAATTCATCTTAGAATGGTTGTGCGCAAAAGCACGATAACACAAAAAGTGTTCCTTCTTCTTGTGTTGTCTTTCTTTTGCGCGCAACCGTTCTAAGATTGCACCTGACCAGAAGTGCTTTCGTCCAACTCTTCACTATGTTTTGATTACGTTGGTTCCTAGTGGGCAAATGCGAGGGCGGGCAAAATATCCGGAGGGAAGGGGGGCGGCCGCCCGCCAGCCCTCCCCCCTCCCCTCCTCTTGCGCCGCCCTGCACAGAGAGTACAGCACTGGATTTCGCCTACCATTCCAGGCTCGAATAGAGGCGACTTCTCACGCGAGGGTCTCTCTTTTTGCCGCGTCGTCTGCTACGTATGAAAGACGAGACAGACGGTCGTGGCAGCTGGAACAGGCTGCGTGTTGTTACTACAGGATAGAGGTTCAGGGGGGCCGCATATAGAGACCGTGCCCATGGTGGTGCCGGCCGGAGAGTTGATCTCTCGGGGTGTTTCATCTCGCGTTGCGTGGGAGAGCATCCGAAACCCGACTCCTCTCGCGAGATTGAGACGGGAACGTGCGAGAAAAAGAAAGGAACGATGGGAAGAAAGCGAGCGTGTCCTCTTCTCGTAACCCGATTTTCCTCGTGGCCTTTGTGTCTGTATACGTGCCTTTTTTGTGTGTGTTCGTATGCGCCGTAGAAGCATGGAATCGAATGGCTGCCAGCTTGTGGCACAGAGGGCAGCACCGGCATCGGCTTATCGCGTGCTCCGTCCTCGTCGATCGACGAGTGTCATCTCTTCTCGCATCCATTATCCGAGTATCTACGTTCTCGCGGATGTTTGCGCGTATAGATATCGCGTCGGTTTTCGAGGGAGTCTTGAGTCGATCTGTTGACTGGCAGAGCACGGAATTTCGTTCATCTTTCGCATGCCGGGATCTCACGCGAGAAACGGTTTTTATGGTAGGCTTCAAGATTCGCATTTCGTTTTCGTAAATGACACACTTGGGGAAAGACAGCTTAGTCGCAAAATGGTATTTCCTAAAGACGTCAAAAAAAAAGAAGAAAGAAAATGAAAACAGCACTTTTTTTTGGCATGGGTCAGTGTTCCGACTCCCTTTATACGAATTTAACGAAGCTGCTGGTTTATGACATCTCAGAGATAAATTTGTGACTGACTCCTATTCACAATGGAGAAAACGGAAGTGGGAGACCGGAAGTGAGTTAGTAGCCTGGACGTGAAGTAAGACACCAGTCGTGAATTAAGATTCCGGAACTATAAAAAAATGATGTTGGACTTGAGACCTTCATTGCGCAAACGTCTACTGCTGCTTTTGTTTGTTATTGTGCATTTCTTGATGTTGATTATCATACCTCTTTACAGTACTCGGGTGGAGGAGGCCATTGGAGACATTGTCTCCAAAACTAAAATATAAAAGAAACGCTTTGTTTGCGAGTTAATTAGTACAGCCCCTTCCATCTTCTATGCGACCTATTGACCGGGCTACGCCGCGCCACTTCCTGACTCTCCAGCGTTGCCTATTGATTTTGTACGCTGCTCTCAACGTTTTCCACTCTTGAGAGATTGACGACGCACGTTCTGTCTTTTGATTTCGAAAGCCGGGGGTACCTATACATTCCCCGCGTTTTCTTCCTCTTCTTTTCTTCTTCGTTATCTGTTTCACCCGACTTACCTCTTCTGTTTCTTAGTTCGTCCCACGTTTCGTTTTCGTCCTCCTCCTCAGCTTTTCTTTTTTAATTTTGTCCTTTGATCTTTTTCATTAAGTCTTCGCGGACGATCGCATCTCGCGCGCCAGCTGTTGAGAACCCCGGAAGCATCGCCCGTGCTGCTCCTACGTCTTGCCGCGGCGGCGACACCTGCTGTATACTCCCTTCTACTCCCTAACTGTATTCGCCTTTTGAGTGTCTCATTCTTTTTTTGTTCATCTTTTGCTCCCTCGCCCCCGTTCCTGTCGCTGCGATCCAACGTTCGGCGCCTCTTGAGGTTCCCGGGCTTCGCGTAATGATCATCGTTTGAGTCCTTTCCGCTACGCTTTCTCTCTCTCTCTCTCTCTTTCTTTCTTTCTGTCCCGGCTCCATGTTAGTCGCGTTATGGCTTTTTTTTTTTTTCTTTTGCTATCTCCGCCTTTGACGTCCGCAGCTCTTTGATCTCGGCAACCCTGCTTTTCATGGTCTCTGTAGCCCTTTGGTCGCGAGCGATCGCGTTTCACTTTCTTTTTCTATCTTTCAAAATTTTGTCATCCGGCTTTTAGAAAGACGGAGCGTTTCGTCTTGTGCTCCGCCCTTGTTAGGACTATCTGGCAGCTTCGTTTGACACGCTGCGTTGGAGTTTCAGACTTGCTGCGTCATATTTTTCACAAAAATTTATCGTTATTTTGTTAAGTTAGTCTTCTAGCTTTTTTTTTTCTTTGCAGTGCCCTGTGAGTAGGCGCACTTTTCTTTCGTTGAGTATTTGAAGGTTAGAGTATCGTGTCATGTCTTTCGTTGACGTGGCATGGATCGCTACCTCGCTCAGGTATGTCTGAGAAGTAAGTATTTGCGCGTTTAGAAGTTCGCGTCAACGAACTCCAGGTGGCAAAGAAAGCTCCACTGTCGGCCTGTATATGACGCATATATAAAGTATTCTCGGTTGTTATTATGTATTCATTTCTTTCTTTCGGTCGTTTTCTTCGTGCTTCTTTCGCGCTTACATTTCCCTCCGCTCCTTTCATTAAACTCATCCTCTTCTTCGTTCGTGCATTCCTTTAGGGCGCGTCTGGAATGGTTGAGTCCCTTGTTCTCTGCAGACGCTCGTCTTCGCCCCGTGTCCATTGTCCGAGCTCTGACCTTGCAAGCAATGAAGGCGCCAAAGCGGCAGGGAGCAGGGATGGCGGGAATTGCTGCCTGCTTCGGTGAGGCCCGGCGTCACTTGAGGCCGCAAAATCTTTTTCCGTTTTCCACACTCCCCAAGAATGCGGCGCCGGTGGCCCTGCAGCGAATCGCTGTGCCTCGTCACTCTGCGCTCTGCTTATATATATATATATATATATATATATATATATATATATATATATATATATATATATATATAATAACATATCCTCCCTCGCGCAAGGCCTCGCCTCGTTGGAACACTGGCCTGGCAACACTCCACGCTTTGCGAGGACGTTTTGTTCCGCACGCCGATCGTCGGGACAGCTGTAAGAATTAGATGAGATATAATAATCATTGTTGGGGTTTTACGTCCCAAAACCACGATATGGTTATGAGGGGCATCGTAGTGGAGGGCTCCGGGTATTTTGACCATCTGGTGCTATTTAACCTGCAGCTAAATCTAAGTACACGGGCCTCGAGCATTTTCGCCTCCATCGAAAATGCGGCCGCCGCGGCCGTGATTCGATCCCGCGACCTGCGGGTCAGCAGTCGAGCACCATAACCACTAGACCACCGTGGAGAGTTGTAAGAATTAGAATCTTTTGTAGCGTTTGCTACACTTGCCTAGCCTGAGCCGCTTTAGCGTGGAGCGCCATGAGTCGTGCTGCGCATGCGCGAGGATCAGTGATGTCACACAGCTGGGCCACCGGAGCTGGCATCTCACACGCTCTCCGACACCGCCGCGCGCGGACTCGCCGCTGCTGGTCTGCGCCACATTCGAGAAGGAGTGACGTCGTAGACACAGTGGCGCCAGCGCGCGCGCAGCTATTCGCCTTCGCTGTGCAGTCGCCGTCTGACACTGCGCCGGGGCTGCTTGATAGCGCCTTGACTGGCGTTTGCAGGTGGGTAACGCCATGGAGAAGGAGAGCGCAAATGCTGCTCGACGGCGCAGAAGAGCCGAGTAGCTTATCTCATCGGATCCCGAAGTAGTTGCCTGGCAATTAGCGGTTACTGTGTTGGGGCCATAGAGAGGGCAGCGTGTTACTTCACTGCACCACCGAGCCGTCTTTGTGGCAATAGAGAAGCAACCTGACGTTGAGCAAAAATAAATATGCATGTGCCACATAATACGTATACCGTGTGTGTGTCATTGGAGCAGCAGTAAGCATGACAATCAAGCTAATCCTAGACAATCTGGAAAGCTAAGAATAATGAGCTGAACCTTTGCTAACGCTACGTATATCCTGGCATAGCCGAGCTAAGCCACTGCAATTTTTTTTATCGTGATGATTTAAGAGAACCCGCGATGTTAATATGCAGAAGGAAGTCCCTAAGCCGAAGACTGTAAAGAGGCCTCCTTGTTCAAACTAAACATAAAGCTGTGGGCAGCTTGCACTAGTCGGGCAAGGCTGGACTAACAGCCGAGCTTGTGGCCGACCTAGATTATTAGCAGGGCCTTAATAGGCATGATCGTAATTAGCGAGGGTCCTCTTTCTATTCCTGTCTGTTTCTCTTCCTCCTTTCTCTTCCGTTTACCTCGTTCTATGCTACTCCCTTTGTTTTCTTCAGAAGGCACATGCACGCACTGAAGAAGCGCCTACAGGGCACAATCCGTAGTGTAAATCTCAATGGTTGTGCTGGCCGCAAGCCTTATTATCTGCCAAATTACTAGGCGATACAAGAAAATCTCCTACAAATATCGTCATTCCTTCAATGTACATAGCCAAGAGGAAGCTATCTTTTTTTTATAGTCAGTCTTAAAGCGAAGAAGAGGTCGTAGATAGCGCGTGCCGGCAGAGTTATTGCGTCGCGCGCAAGCGCAGCTGTGCCTGGTAGGCCGTTCATGATGATGATAGTTTTCTGGTCACGCGAACCGCCGGAACGATGAGCCTAAATAGCTTCGCCGTTAAAAGCATTGGCGCAGCCGCTGCATAGAAATGTGCACCGTGTACGCCAGTGCGTCTCCACTTAGCGGCCGTGACATTGGTTACAGCACTTTCTACACATCGAATACAAAGAACGATTGCCGGTTTGTTTGGCATCACGCAATGCGATAATACGGACTAGGGTGTGTGCCAATGAGAAGCATATAAACAGCGTTGTGGGAGAGCAAAGCATTTATAAATATAGAGCATAATTGACATGAAGTACATCGTGTACATTGGAAGGACGTGTGCTCGAGAACATAATGTAACAGCATAAACATTGTGTACATATCATGATTGAGCAACTCAACTGAAACATATGCATGACAATAGACAAACCTGAATGTCTATTGTGGCCTGTGCACGGGCTGCGCACTTTGAATATGCGAACCAATTCAAAGAGCGCAGTTTATTTATCGCTGCGGAGGCGGCGCCGAAAGAACCGTCTATTCCAGCAGGCTAAAGCGGACGCGCGCATGAGCGCCGCACGCGCCGTCGTCTTTTTGCTTACACTAGGACGACTGTTTTCGCCAAGGCATTCGAGGAAACTGTCATTGGGGCGCTATACTTAGAAATCGGGTCGGATCGCCCACACGCGGAAGTTCCTTTGTTTACCAACTGAAGCTCGCCTCTTACCTTATTGTCCGTATATGCGTCTCAATATCTCCCTATCTATCTATCTATCTATCTATCTATCTATCTATCTATCTATCTATCTATCTATCTATCTATCTATCTATCTATCTATCTATCTATCTATCTATCTATCTATCTATCTATCTATCTATCTATCTATCTATCTATCTATCTATCTATCTATCTATATATCTATCTATCTATCTATCTATCTATCTATCTATCTATCTATCTATCTATCTGATCTATCATCTATCTATCTATCTGTCTGTCTGTCTGTCTGTCTGTCTGTCTGTCTGTCTGTCTGTCTGTCGTCTGTCTGTCTGTCTGTCTGTCTGTCTGTCTGTCTGTCTGTCTGTCTGTCTGTCTGTCTGTCTGTCTGTCTGTCTGTCTGTCTGTCTGTCTGTCTGTCTGTCTGTCTGTCTGTCTGTCTGTCTGTCTGTCTGTCTGTCTGTCTGTCTGTCTGTCTGTCTGTCTGTCTGTCTGTCTGTCTGTCTGTCTGTCTGTCTGTCCTGTCTATCTATCTATCTATCTATCTATCTATCTATCTATCTATCTATCTATCTATCTATCTATCTATCTATCTATCTATCTATCTATCTATCTATCTATCTATCTATCTTCTATCTATCTATCTATCTATCTTATCTATCTATCTTCTATCTATCTATCTATCTATCTATCTATCTATCTATCTATCTATCTAACTAACTAACTAACTAACTAATCAGACGGGCCATTCTGCGGCCTGTAACAGTCGTCGTATTTGAGCCGAAGCTATCGATTTTCATTACTGAGGAGCGGTTACTGAACAGCAATGTCCGAGACAAGCTTAGTTTAGCTGAAGACGTACACGGGGGCTGTATTGAGCACGTGGGCAATCAGGTTAGGTTGAATATTTGTGGAAGAACTCGATTCTGCACGTTCAGCGCGCTCATTCAAAGCGCCTCCGGGCCAATGCGCGAACAAACATTCCTCGAGCTGCCGGGAGGTTGCTCGTTCGTGCGATTGCTCAAAACTGCTTTGTCATCATTTCTCGCGAACCCCTTTGTTGTATCCGCTTCTTCACTTCAATTCTTGTCTCAGGCGTTCTTTCATTTTTTTCCTTTGTCTAACTTAGCAATATATCTTCATGTTTTCTGTACGGTTTTCTTGCATCGTTCTGCTTTTTTGCTGAGCGTTCTTGTTTACTTCGTTTGAAGCCTCGTTCGCGAGAAACAAGAAAGAGATGCTTGCGTCTGCTGTTCCTCTTTTCTGAAGCGCCGCGTTGTGTTTTGCGCGCTGCTCTCGGAAATTGAAGACGTCGTTTTTCGTTGTTGACTCCCCTGATCCGTGTAAACAGCGCGCAGTTCCCCCATTTTATGAAGTGTCTCGACACGTCCCAACACTTTCTTCTTTTTGCGTTGCCGTCAGGCTTCGTATACCTAACTTCATACATATGTATATTTTACAGTTATTGTCTGGCCTCCCTCTAGTACACTATCGCACTTTTTACATGCGCTTTCTTTTTCTTATTTTACTTCCTCACCGCCATGTTTGCTCCTTCTGTCTGAACTTGCTGTCCAAGCACAATTTGCGAAGTCCTAGATGTTTCTGTTCACGTGCGCATGCGCGAGATGCTCGTTGCGTTCGCAAACGAGAACGTCGACAAGGACGCGCCTTGACTTTAAATTCATGTTACTCTCGTCGAGGCAGTTTGGAAGGACGCGTCTTCTGAGCCTGTTCCATTTACTCTCTGTAACGATGTTACGATGATCCCCACGGTAATGTCGATGATAATTTCTGTGCAAACTTCAAGTTATCAAGGCAAGTTATGCGATAGTAATTATGTGGGCGCTCTCGGCGCGTTTTTGCTGTGGCTATCGACGTCGGCGTAGTCGTGATGTTCCCTATAAAGCCCGAATAATTAATACCTCACTGTGTGTCGTATGTTCTATGTGCAAATGAAAGCGTGCAAGCCCAGGCGACGATGCTTATTTAGAGGAGAAGAAACGGGCCGGCCGTCTTTGGTCCTGCGAAAGGCCTATGGGGCGGAGGTCCTGCTGCATAACTCCGCGCTTTTGTCAGACGGGCGTGGTCGCGCGCGCCCTGTCTTGACAGGGGTAGGCAGGCGGCTCGTACCCTTGTACGCGATGTACGTACCCTTGTACGTGCGCTGAGCTCTTACCCTTGTACGTGCTCAGCGCTCTGTTTGCGATGAAGCGATAGACCGCATGAAGGTCGCTTCGCTCGCTGCAGCCTCTGCATTTCCTTACGCCTGCATTTTGATATGTTACCCCAGGTCGTACGCTAAAGGAGTCAGCTTGTAGCCTCACTTTGTACAACGTTTCAATTATGTTACTATAGCGTTCATTGCTTCGTCCTTGCGGCGAAACTGTGACATTTCTTCACGTCAACTTGTTCTTGGTGCCGCCATCTTTGCTGTCATCCATCCATTGGACTCTATGCCGTTTCATTTACAGTTGAGACGTCTCGCCTGCTTCTTTTTATTTCCACGTACGTCTGTCTCGTCTTCTACTTACTGCTGGCGTCCCATCTCCGTGCCTAGCATGCGTTGACAGAAGAGCTCGGAAGGAGAAACCGGAAGTTTCCTTTTTATTTTGTGCTGATGCCCTTACTTCCGCTCGTCTGATCCACGCGCGCACATTTTTTGTGTGTGCTTTCTTTTCTTGTATAGCGTTTGCTCTCCGCTCTTTCTCTGTGCTCGTGTTTTCAGCCTCCTTACCCCCTTTCACTGTTGTGTTACGTTTTCTTTTCTTTTTTTTTCGCAGTTCGTTTGCCCGCGCCGTTCCTCTGCTGGCGAGTTTCGTCCTGCTCTCTCGGGCTTTCTCGTTTGCCGCGCTGTCTCGCGAGGTAGCGAAGCAGTTGTCGTTGTTTTTACAACTCTTTCTCGCCGACGAATCGGTGATCCTCCGTTATTATATTTAGGGATAATAATAATTATTCTTATTTAGAATATCAGTCATAATAACAATATCTGCTGTTTTACGTCCCAAAGCCACGGTATGATTGAGACACGCTTTAGTGGAGCGCTCTAGAAATTTCGGCCATCTGGTGGTCGTTAACGTGCGCTGACATTTCAGCACTACATGGGTCATCCCAAATGATACAGCCGCGGCTGCGATCCAACCCGCGACCTACATAGTCAGCAGCCGAGCACCGTAACTAGTGTACCACCGAGGCGGACATGATAGAAGGGAATGAAAGAATAAAGCGCTGTTGGGCGAAATGGTGGTGAATCGCATACGTTTTTTTAGCGCAAATTAAGAAATAAAGAAATCTTAAAGGGCGAAAGCTTAAGCACTGTCTTCTTTTTTTCTTTACTGATATTTCTTTTTCCAATTTCGAGGTTGAAAACATAGTACGAAAAGAAGGAAATTGGCGGGGGAGCTCTTTTAAGCAGCCGTATAGGTCGGAATATAACGAATAGAAAACAATGAAAGACTTGTTTTGCCGGGAAGCTGTGCAAAGCGCGTCGGGACCTTGTGCACTCTCTCCTATTCTGTATCTTAAGATTCGTTAACTTCCATATTTGCTCTAAAAAACGTGGTACGAAAAGACAGAAATTGGCGAGAGAGCTTTTATAAGCAGCCCCATACATCGAAAGATAACGAAGAGAAAGCAAGAAAAGATCTGTTTTGCCGGGAAGCTGTGCAGAGCACGTCGGGCCAGCGTGGCCCTCCTGCGGAGGCAGCATCGATCCAGTCGAGGTTTTGAGGTCGCGTACCGCTGCGCCGATCGCGCCATCGCAGAGCGAGCGATACGGCGAGCCGCGATTTTATTTGCTCCCGTCTGGTCGTCTCCTCTGCGTTTTACTTCATTGTCTCTCCTTAAAATAAACCACGCCTTTTTTTTTTCTCTTCCCTTTTCTCAATTCTTCTCCGTGTTTCATTTTTTTGTTCGAACTTTAAAGTTTGAGACAAGGTTTGTTATGTTCCTTCCTCCGCTTCTAGTTTTCCCTATAGGAAAATAAGGATGAAATAGAGATCTCCTGTAATGCTGCCTATTCCCCATAAGGAAATAACGATGACCTAAATGGGCTTTCCTTCCCACTGTTACCTGTTTCCCATAACGGAATATGGGCGATGGAAGAGGGATATCTTACCCACCGTCACCACTTCCCCATAAGGGTTGAAGAAAAGGGGTACTTTCCCCACTGATATCTCTTCCTGTAATGAAATGAGGATGAAGGAGTGGGGATGACTTCCCCCACTGTTACCCTTTTCCTCATGAGGGAATGATGAAAGAACGGGGATAACTTCTCCAGGGCTACATCTTCCCCGTAAGGGAATGAGGGTGAACAAAAGGAGGTTTCCTCCCCACTGCTACTTCTTTCCCTAAAGAAATGAGGAAGCAGGGAAGTTCCATAAGTTCCACTTCCATATGTTTACATGTTCCTCATAAAGGAATGAAGATCAAAGAAAGGGGATAGCTACCCTATGGCTTTTACCCCTAGAGGAGTGAGGATAGATTAACTTGGGTTTACTCCCCACAGCTACTCCTTCCCCATAAGGAAATAAGCAGGAAGTAAAAGGTTGAAATTCAAGGATCATGTTGTAGCCGACGATCCCGGATGTGCTGTGTTCCCCTACCTTCTCTGTCCAGTGCACTGGGGCACGTTTAAAGGGACACTAAGGGCAAACAACAGTGCATGTGAGAGTGAAAGTTCAGTGCTTGAGAACGTATATTTGCGGCACGAGTGGCACATTCGCAACGGGTAGGCGTTCCTCCTTTTCTTATGCTTTCTTAATGAACGCAGCGGAAGTTCAGTAAATAATGAAAAATAATCAAACATTTTTGAACAAGGTGTGTCGGTTGAGTCAGCGTTTCGACAAGTGGTCTTTTATTCTTCACGGCAGCAACCAGTCACTGCCTTGAAGAAGACTATAGACCACTCGTCAAAAAGTTGGCTCCGCCGACAGCCCTTGTTGAAGGATTTCTCATGCCTGCAAGCTTCCATCTTTCCCTGAACTTCTGTCTCGCTTTGGCTGGTAGCACGAAAGCTTTCGCAAAGTGTATAGCCTGGCCACATGGTGAGAAGGGGACACTTCTCCTCTCTGGACTTCTGAAGTAATGCCTGTTAAATCCTGCGTTGTCACGCATGATTCAGAGGAGGGGGATGAGGGGGGGGGGGTGTACTCAAAGTTTGAGAACACTTCTCCTGTCGCGCTTTCGTATTTCACTCCCCTTTCCCCTCCCCTCAACGACACTGAGCCGAGGTCCCTATTGGTTGAAAAAATAAGCGTCCTTCCTATCGTCAAACCAGGACTACGCTTTGAGATCAAACTCTTCTGGGATGTCTCTTGCTCGCATTGCGCTGGTCGTGGGGCCTTCCGAATATTTGTTTTGCGTGTATGACTTCTGAGTCGCGTGGGAATTGCCAGACGAAGATGTCGTCGGTTTAGTTGAACGAGCCCTGGTGCCTCCTCACTTGATGAGGTTCATGTAAGTAGCGGTTGTTTTTTTTTTTTGTACGCTTGAAAGCGGTTGTCGAGAGGGAGTATTTTTGAGTCGTATCGACAGAGCGCTATTTGTATGTCCTCCTGTTTTCAACGAGGGCTTAAAATTCCCCATGGACAACCGCGATGTCCTTAAGAGAAAATGGAATTCCCAGTGCGCTTGAAATCGGGAACACGCGTTTCGAGTGTTTTTTTTTTCGTATTTAGCTCGCTGAAGTAACATCTTTTCACGATTTATTTTACTTTTTTTTCACCAGCTTAACTGTTGTTTGCTCTTGTTATGCGGCATCTCTTACTAGGAAATGCACCTCCTCTGCGCACCAAACCACACCTATCCGAGATTTCTGACCTACTAATATGCGCAGCCCGCCGTATTTTCTGGCATACTGCCAGTACTAGTTATGTGCTGGTTGCTGATGTGTATAGTGTTGGCTGTGTGGTTGCTGATGTTTACAGGCTTTAGCTTATGCTAACTAAGTGTGGCTAAGTTATTGTTAATGTTTACTGGCGTTGGCTAGTTTCAGCTAAATATGGCTCAATGATTGCTTATATGATGACCGTTGTTAGCTAGTTTTGGCTAAATATGGCTGAGTGATTGCTCATACTTTGGCTTGTATTGGCTTACTGTTGGCAGATTGTTGGCTAGTGATGCATACCTGCCAAGTCTCCCGGATTACCCGGGAGACTTCCGGATTTTGAACGTTTCTCCCGGTTGTACGGGTCATAGAAAGATCTCCCGGAAATCCAGTTTTGCTCCGCGCGGCCAGTGCTTTGTCTGGCCACATGAGCAAAGTTGTCTGGCCACGTAGTAGAAAGGATTCTTCTTGTTTTTTTTTTTTAACGATGGTAGAAAGGTTCAACTCAGTTTCATTGCGCATGAAGTAGCTGTGCACTTTGCGCCGCAGTGCTGCCAACGCAAACGTGTCATAGCACTGCAGCCGCGTCCTGCCGGTGATGCGCTTCTCAGTTTGGCCAGAGAAATTCAATTTCTTGCGCTTCGGGGAGGCAAGTGGGGCCCGCAGAGCTTCAGCCTTGATACGCTTAACTGTTCGCTCGCTCACTCTTGCCCGACGAAATAACTGGTAAGAAAGCGACGACAGGCCTCGCACGCGGAGCGATGTTATCGCATGCGCCCTTCGCGCGACAGGGACAGCCGGGTCGTTTCATCCTGCTTCAACCGCGTTCTTCTCTAGCGCTAACGCCCTTTTACTCGCACATGAAACAGACGATGGGTAAGCGATGTTATCGGTTTGGACTCTGTACAAATCAGCGGCGACCGCAAAATCCCGCTGACAGTGTCCATATTATTGCTATCGCAGTACCCCCCCCCCCTTGGTCGGCATATTTTATATCCCCCCCCCCCCCCCCCCCGTTGAGTACATCTCCCGGATTCCGTTTCTCCAAACTTGGCAGGTATGGCACTGATGTAACCCGTTGGCTAAACTGTGGCCAGTGTCGATTAATGTCGCCCAGTGTTGGCTATCCACTGTTATTGTCCCTATTCAGTCGGGAAAGAATGAGTGAATTCTCGTGCTCGCATGAATATATCTGCCTGATCTCTTCGTTTGTTTTAACAGCGGAACTGGTTAGCAAATCGTTCCTTGTTAGTCGATCCAAAAAACTATCATCATCATAAACGGGTATGTGCCACAGAAATTGGGTAAATCCCACTACTCACCACTGGTCCACTAAAGAAAGGCAACAGTTAGCCCAACAAATGACTGCGATGCGACGGCGACGAGCCGAAGACCCCGAGTACGTACAACGAGAGTATAGTAAGGAACGGGAAAAGTGACGGCGGCTGCGACAAGACCGCAAAGCGATGGAAGGCCTACGCCAACGACGACGTGCCCGTAGATCTATGAGAGGTGCGAACGCTTGGTTTCAACGCGAGTTTCTGTCTCTGGAGTTTAGAAACCGTGTCGTGACTGTGGCGTGGTTTAAGTCGAACATCTCTGCGCTGATACTATCAACGTGGAAACAACCTAGCATCGTAGAAAAGTCGACAGCTGGGCTAGTTGGTAAGGTTCCAAAATATTTTAGAGCAGCGCAAAAGACGGGGCAAAGGACCAGAAGTTCACAGACGTCTGTGAACTTCTTGTCCTTTGTCCCGTCTTTTGCGCTGCTCTTAAATATTATGGAACCTAGCATCACCTAGCTAAAGCCTAGCAACAATCTAGAAGCAACCTAGAACCTAGCATCATATATCTAAGGCCTAGAAACAATAGAAGCAACCAGATCAGTCTTCAGAATCGTCCAGTTTCGCTGTTTCAAGCCTTGTGCGGCTTAGTGCAAGCGTCGCCAAATTTCTTTTGGTACGATGTCACGGATAATAAAGAACTGAAGACAACGTTCCAGTAGAAAACGCCTTCGTCTCGAAATTCGCGCACGTTTTAGCTGAGACGTCTGCGCGTCGCACGGTCCGCAGCTCGCTTCAGTGAAGCGGCCGACCGCCCACCCACCATCGCAAGCCACGGGAAATGCTAGAGTCTCGGCGCAGAGTCTTGCTCACTCAGCTGTCTGCGTCGCTGGGCACGGTTTGAGCTTCAACTACGTAAAATAAAAAAACCCATGGAGACGTCGCTTGAGGACGACCTTCGTTCCCTCCCCAATCCCCTTATTTCTTAACCTGACGTACATGCTGCCGAGTGTGTACATTGTAGTACACCACTTTGGCGGGAGTTTCGCGTTACATGTATACCGCTTGGTTGGCGCGCCTAGTTCGCGGCGAAGTGGAACATTTGATTCGCTCAGCGTCTGGCACTGCTCCGCGTGACGCCATCTTGGCGTCTGGAAATGTTGCGTGGCGAGAGCATGGTTGGGAAATTCGAAGCGTGGGTACAGTGAACTGGTTGCTTGGGCAACATTCTCCAAATCTCTCACTCACGACAATATCACCCTCTCATCCGCATCTCTAAACTCTCTTCTCTCTCTCGCTCACTACTATTGCTGCACCGCGATGTGGTTTATAGGGGTGGAAAAAGTTGCGCTGCGCATAAAAAGGTTATGGAGGCGCCATGAACATGCTTTAACTTTCTTCTTGTGCGAAAGTAATGCCTGTAATAGCTAGTATCTAAGGAAACTTTAAGGTACACCAAAGGGATGCGTTTGTTTACTGACGTGTTTCGTCGCGTAGCGTGTTGAAGAAGGAGAAGGTTTATCAACAATCGATAAATACGGGAAAGGAGCAGACGACTTACTCTCTTTTATTCGTCCGCAAGAAGAGGAACGCAAGAGCAGACGTCTGTTTCTTGTCTTCCTATTTTCTTATCTTCGTCCCGCACTTCTTTGTTTGTTTCGACGTCCGCTATGCTATTTCGACGGCTGTCTCCTCCAACCCCCATTTACTCGCGCCACGCAGTAGCCTACTTTCGCATTTTTCTGCGCTTTTATTTTGATCTTTGTGACCTTAACACGCCTGTCTAAAGGATCAGCCAAATAGAGGAGTAGAAGACACGTCTGTTAGCTTCGAATTCGTCCGCAAGAATGGAATGCAGGAGCTGACGTGTGCTCTTGCATTCGCTGCTGTAGCGTGTTTTACTTTGTTTCGACGTCACTGTGCTATTTCGACGACCGGCCTTCTTCTTCGCCCACACCTTGGCTTGCTTGCCGTGTCGGTATTTACCTTTATAGCTTACGATTTACAACGCCTGTCTGGATGGGCCAACAGATAGAGAAGAAACAGACGACAGGTCTGCTCTCTTTACATTCGTCTGCTAGCAGGGAATGCAGGAGCAGACGCGTATGCCTTCTGTTCTTGTATATTCGATTTCTTAAGCTTGTAGTGAGCTTGGTTTTCTCTCCAGTTCGCTCTGCTATTTCCACAACCGGGCTCCCCCAAAAGTCGCCTGCTTACGAACCCTGCCTTACGTGCTGTATAGGCTTGTCGTTCTGGCCTTTAAATGCTTTTTTTTTTCTCTTGCTTGCGATGTACGTCGTCTGCCCTTGTACTTCAAGTTCATCGTATGCTTCGTCCTGTTTCAACGTCGCTTTGCTATTTTGACGTCCCGCATCCCACTAGCGCCCGTCCAGTTCTACGCCTTGGCTTGCTTACTTTAGTATCCAGTACCTCTTGATTTTTTCTTGTTTGTCAATTATGTCGTCTACTCTATCACTCACTCACAAATTTGTCTCGCGCTTCATCTTATTTCGACGTCACTACGCTATTTCGACGACCGACGTTCCCTATTTTCAGTGCGTTTCGACACCGTAACCAATTACTAACTGCATAGTTTCTGCTTCTCCTGCTTCTCCTGTTGTTGTTTGTCTTTCTTACTGGTCACTGAAACTTCTCGCACGCTTCGTCTTATTTCGACGTCACTGCGCTATTTCGACGACCCGCTTTTCCACGTCGCTATACTAAAGGACAGCTCATATTGGCAGTGGAGCGAACGCTACGGAGGCCGGAACTCCACACATTCGTGTTGCTCCGCAAGTAGCACGACCGTTTGCGGCTCGTTTCGGTTTTCTCGTTCGCGTCGTTAACGTGTTCAGAACAAAAAAGTCATATACACGAAAAATGTGAATGGAGAGAGACATTTCGATTGTTCAGTGTATATTTCAGTGTCATATTATGAGTATATATGTCTTGGAGAACTTAACGGCGTGTTTGGGGCTGCACACTGAGGCACTGACGTCACGGACTACATTGTTTACTGTGGAGAACAGGCGTGCAGAAAACGTGGTGCTGTCTAACAATGGAAAGAAAAAAAAAAGACATTCTTGTAAATTGAACAATAATTGAATTTTACCTACGACTACCCGTAATGATTTGAGTCTCATAAGAAATAAACCGGTATTTATTTCAGCAAGATCAGTGAGAAAATACCAATAAAATTAGGTACTATTTCTTGAAGCGCTAGCAGCCATACATTTCGGTTCAGTAGTTTCCATTGTACTGCCAAAAAAAGCTGTCCCCGAGTGTAACACGTTTCGACACCGTGACTTGCTTACTGTATAGTAGCTCCTCCGTTTTTTAGGGGCGAAGCTCCTTAAGGCGGCACCCGTTCGTCCCTCGTAGTCGTCGTCATCGTAGTAGTCCGTAACAAGTCTTACGCTTTGACCTCCAAGGTGGTGCCGGTGGGAGATTTCTCCTGTGCGTTGTTGAACAATAAAAAATTCGCAGCGTGCGCGTTAACTAAAAGCCGAATTCTTCTGTCTCTCATTCCCCATTAGCAGCCATTGGCATGTTCCAGTAGGAAACGTTAGTAGAAGTGTAAGTGTTAGCTAAAAGCCGACTTCTTCTGTCTCTCATTCCCATTAGCAGCCATTGTTTACCTCCAAGGTAGTGCCTGGTGAGTTTTCTCCTGTGCGTGATTAAACAATAAAAATTTTGTTCAAAACGCCGTTGATTGATGAAATAAACCAACGAAAGACGCCAGATGTTTTGTAAAAGCAGAACGAAAGAACGCCAGATGTTTTTCTTAAAGTGTAGTAGTAGTTGTTGTATGTAGCCACCTCGCCCGATCGTCAACGGGCGAGGTGGACCGGCAACGGCGCGAGGACCCTGCCGTACGAGAGTTAAATCACACTAAAAGACATACTTTGCGGGCGATACACTCTAGTGAGCTTTCAACTTTTCGTCTCAATGTACATGATAAAGAAATTATTTCTACGAAAAACGCAAGGCACACCTTGAGCAATATATTTGGTTTTGGGACGCTAAATGGAACCATGAGGCGATGCGAAGCCGGAGCACTTGCACGATCGCGTTCCGTTGGCTTTCGTTGGGCATGCTACCGACCTCGCGTCGTGGAACGCGCGTCCTGTCTTCCCTCTAGCCTTGCCTTTAATTCGCACAGGGCGAGCGGGGAATGCGGTCGCTCTTGGCGCTCTTTCGCTCGGGAGCGCACTTCTTCCTTGCACTTCACCGATCACAAGTGATAATGAAGGGACCACGTAAACCAACAGTACAATAAAAGTTTGATGTTTAATATATACACGATGTTTCACACTCTTTATATTATGTACTGGGCGCATTTCACGGAAGAGTTTCACGGTTTACAGATGATTCCCTCCGTAGCTTCGCCCCACTCATCATCATTCACCCCGTGGATATGCTGTGATTTTTTGTTTGTTTGTCAGTCCTGCGACCTACAGCGCTTGATATATACGTCTAAATATACCGACATCCCGCGCTCCTGTTGAGACCCCACGCGTGCCTATCTTGGCGGTATAGAACCTCCCCCCATGGCAACTATTTTCTCCGTTCAACCCCTCCCCTCCCCCGCCTCCCTTTTGTCTTGCGCTCGTGGAATTCCATGCATGCCGCCTTCGGAGCGTAACGGAGCGCGCTCGGTATGCCGTACCGAGCTGATACGCTGTTTCTAAGATAAGCCACACGGAACACTGCGGAGAGGGGGGAGGCGCGGGGGGGGGGGGCACCGCGTGGGTTGAGACGCTCCACTTTACTCGCGTAAGAAAATAGAGGCCTTATTGCCCGCATTGCCCCTTTTGTGCTTACTAGATCTGTATTTCTGAAAGGCGACAAACTGTGGCGCGCACGCTTCAGTTTCGAAGCTACCGTGGAGGTTCGTGTTATGCTCAGATGGTAGAACAGCCGTCCATGAAGGGCATTGGTGCCAGGTTCGAATCCATGTCCAGAACGACTTGTAGACGATCAAATGAACGTTCCTTTGATGACGTCCGTACTGATTTCCTTGTAGCTGCATGCTACAAACACCTTCTATATCTATCTATCTATCTATCTATCTATCTATCTATCTATCTATCTATCTATCTATCTATCTATCTATCTATCTATCTATCTATCTATCTATCTATCTATCTATCTATCTATCTATCTATCTATCTATCTATCTATCTATCTATCTATCTATCTATCTATCTATCTATCTATCTATCTATCTATCTATCTATCTGTCTGTCTGTCTGTCTGTCTGTCTGTCTGTCTGTCTGTCTGTCTGTCTGTCTGTCTGTCTGTCTGTCTGTCTGTCTGTCTGTCTGTCTGTCTGTCTGTCTGTCTGTCTGTCTGTCTGTCCGTCCGTCCGTCCGTCTCTTTCTTTCTTTCTTTCTTTCTTTCTTTCTTTCTTTCTTTCTTTCTTTCTTTCTTTCTTTCTTTCTTTCTTTCTTTCTTTCTTTCTTTCTTTCTTTCTTTCTCGTAAGGAAGGTGCATTGGTAATCATATCCGCCACCATTTCCTGACTGGCCTTTGAAAGGGCCTTGCGACGTACGGAACTTGACCTAACGAAGACGCTGTACACACTATAGGCGCGCACAATTTCGTGACGTTGTTGCAACAGTCGGATCGAACGTTCATTTCCGGGGGTCGTTCAGCTACTGTCTTAGCCTGTCTTACATGGATCTGACGGACCATCGGAAGGCGGGAAGGGGAGGTGGGCGAGCGCCATTATATCGTCTTAGCCGATAATACTACCTTTGTCCTAATATGCTGTTACGTAATCGCGAAAAGCTGTGTTTAATGGCCCGTCCGGCTGCTTCCTCGCCAGCTTTGTCACGGTTAGAAATAGGTGGTCTCGGTGAGCTTTAGAAGTGCAGTCATCCTCCTCCAACGAGAAGGCTCTTAGTTACGTAAGGTACTTCGGTACTGAACGGGGAAAAAAAGTTAGGACTGTGTACCGAAAGGAAGAAGCTGGCGATGACAAGAATCTGTATTGGAAGATGAACTTGGCAGAGGTGCTGGCGATTCGTCACTGACAAGCTACTGCTCTAATTAGACGGACACAGAGGAAATAAGTTAACGACGCGATTCCTCTGTCCTCGTTCTAATTAGTGCTGAAGCTGGTCGACGATGACAATGACAAGACGGCGTCATCGTGAAGCCAAAGGGAAACACTGATAAATGAACTGTGCGCGGCAGCTTTGTCGAATTGACGCCATTGCTGCGGATTACTCAATGTCTCCTTTCAAAAAAAAAAAAAAAAGATTGTAAAGATAACGTTCAATTTAATTTCACCGTTACTTCAATGTCTATGGAGATGCAGTTCATAATTATGCAATATTACCGTTAGGTGGAGTAGGGAGTCCCCACCAAATTTCGCAAATGCGCTCGCACGGCTAATTTGCGACATAAACTCCAGTAATGACTTTCCGGTCCCTCTGTGCCGGTGGGCGCGGATTTGTCCGCAGCGCGCGATGTCGTTTAGGCAGTTCCCCTATCGCAATTATTGCACAAGTGGAGATGTGTCACGTACCGGTCGCCCCTGTACCTCCTGTACTTCATTTTATTTACTAACGGTTTTCGCAGAACTTGGCGAGAAATTCGTCCCATCCCATTACTACATGCATATACAGGGTGTTTCGAGAAATGTCTCCGAAGATACTTAAAAATAATAGAACTGTAGTCGTTTGCTGGCCGCCTTCGATGTTACCTCTTTCTGTGTCGGAGGTTCAACTTGGGCCATCGAAAAGAGCCGCGGCTGCAAAGCATTGCCTGCTAGCGATCCATCACTAAGCCACATTGACTGAATAATGCTGTTTCCTCCTCCACCTCTACGCCAACAGACATTTTAAGATGACTAGAAGCATTGATTGTAGCAGTAACGATGGAAATTAGGTTAATTATTGTTATACCTAATTTGGTTAATACGGCCAACACAACGACCGATGCAAGCTGAGAGGTCGTGAAAAACCGTGTCCCATCTGATCTCTCTTAAGACCGATTACACTCGTGTTCTTTTCTTCCTATACCTTTTTGTAGCTACAACGGGAGTCCATTCACCGCGCGGATAATTCATGTGACAGCCGCCAAACGTAAATGATGACTTGTGCGTTTCATTGCCTGTTTGTTTTTCTGTTGCATTGTTTTGATTATTAACGATATTTTGCCTCTCACTTTGACACCCACGTGATGCTAATACATGCACTATATATATATATATATATATATATATATATATATATATATATATATATATATATATATATATATATATATACGCTGTGCTCGGGAGAGAAGCGAGGAAAAAAATGGGGGAGGGGGGGGGCGGTGCGTACGATTGTGCACATCAGGGGATCGAGGCTCAGAAATTAAACCTGTCATTGCTGGGGTTACAATTTGGTAGTGTGCTTACGCTTCCTTCATTTTGGAAGTGTAAAACAAGCTCAGGAGTGGTGTTAGCGGGGGGCCGGGGGTGGGGGCAGGCTGAAAGCATTCTTGCCCCCCTCCCCCTTCCCCGTTTAGCTGACGCATCTCTTCCTATCTGAAAGAAGCCTCACGTTTCCTTGTTCTTTTTTTTTTAATGTTACATTGCGTCGGAGTCGCGTGTATTATGTTCTGTATGAATCTTCGACCGTGCGATTTAATCTTTTTGCGGACTACCCCGTGTTGAATACGCTGAAATGTGTTTGAAATGTAGCAAGAACGGTAAGTAAAACTCAAATTGTCTTAAATATCCAGTGTGAGTTGGAGTACTTACTTCTTATGTGTGCACATGAATATTCACGCGCCTTAACGAAGCAATCATCGAAGCGCTATCACATGAAACCGTGCATATTTTATTTATTTTCAACATGAATCCCTTCTCTTAAAAAAACGTAAAGAGAGAGAGAGAGAGAGACGTAATCTCAGGGATGAAAAACAAGGAGAGTAATTCCAAGTTGCTTGTCCAGATCACTTGCGCTGTATCGATATTTTTCTAAGCTCTCGGCAGTAATTCATCCGCTGTTCCGGATAAGTGACATTGATAGAGATTAATTATTGCTTATTTAATGAATGGCGACTCGATTGAAAAGTGAGATCATTAGTACGCGCGCGCGCGCGCTTGTTTTTTTTTTTACTTCTGTTTGAAATTTTTAGTCGAGGAATATATGGATTCTTCTAATAGTGTTGCCACCGCCTTCTTTTCGTATTATAAAAAAAAATTCTTTTTTTTTTCTTGACCCGCTGCCTTATCGTGATTGGGTCGCCAGTGATGTGCGTGAGAATCCTGAGTACAAGTGCTGCAAAGTAGCTGTTTGAAAATTTATACCATGTCTCATAACTCAACCAGATACTTTCGAACTTTCCGAATAAGTGTTTACAGCATTTTTCTCCCCTCCGGCTGTTTTTTTTTTCTTAGGGGGGGGGGGAGATTGCTAATTGTTAATGTCGTTAAATCACGATATATTTTCTCACATTGACGCAAAGTTCTGTACTATGTGCTACTTTTGAATATAAGTTCCTGTCCTCGTCCGAACGCTTCTAGTTTCTCGTCGACGTTGTTGTGTGCGATTTCTTGTTTTATTTTTGAACATGTAGCACTTGCACTGTATATGTTTTCCGGAGAGTACTGCGACTGACTAGCCAACCAACAAACTGAATATCTAATGAACAAGTGAATTAACTTTCCAACTAAATAAGTAAGCAGCTATATGACTAAATAACTATCCGACAAACTAATACACT
Organism: Rhipicephalus sanguineus; assembly: GCF_013339695.2. Lineage (NCBI taxonomy): Eukaryota > Metazoa > Arthropoda > Arachnida > Ixodida > Ixodidae > Rhipicephalus > Rhipicephalus sanguineus. The sequence continues at coordinate 39,490,877 of NC_051186.1, read as the reverse complement.
AATTCATTTCATTAAGTATCTAACTAACCAACTAACTAACTGGTTAACTACCGTATTTATTTGAATCTAAGCCAATGAAAAAACATGTGCGAAGGAGGGGGGTCGGCTTAGATTTGAGTACAATGATTAAGTTTTTTTTTGTTTTCTCGCCTTGCGAATTTTAGGGGTCGGCTTAGAATCGGGGCCGGCCTAGATTCGAGTAAATACGGTAATAGTTCAACTGTTTAAGTAACTGAGTGGCATGCTAACCAACTAAAAAAATTCGCTACAGCGAGCAGGCGTACGGACGCGTGATGCCTGCGAGAAGAACAAATTCCAGACTAGACAGCTTATCTTTCCATATAAGCCGGAATCCTGAGGCTGTAGACTTGACATCTTAATCACCAATCACATGCGAGGTCTGTAGCATAAAAAAAAAGAAAACTGCTAATGACGTCCTCACTACTATCACGCCTAAACTAAATTGATTTCGCGTAGTACTAACATACCAGATAATCTCGGTCACAATTTTAAAGATGACCTCTGCTTTTTACTCACGTACCCATGGTCTCCACATTCGTAGTATACGCTTCTTAGAAGCACGTGTCTGACAGGGGCGTAGCCAGAAATTTTTTTCGGGGGGAGGGGGGTTCAACCATACTTTATGCATGTTCGTGTGTGAGTTTGTATGTGCGCGTGTATATATACGCAAGCAAAATTGAAAAAAAATTTTTTTTTTGGGGGGGGGTCTTCAACCCCCTTAACCCCCCCCCCCCCTGGCTATGCCCCTGGTGTCTGACATTCACTGCGCATATTTCATGTCGTTGTCATAATTTTATTATTTATACTTATTTTACACACATTTAATGTGCTGGATTTTGGGCCCTTTTACAGCCACGTTACACAACGAAAATCATTGGTTACACCGATGCATATACATTTTACATTGCTTGGCGCTCTATGACCATTGTAGCCTTTGCGCCATTCAACACTACAAATAATAATTTAAAAAAAAAACTTCTAACAAGTAGGGGTGATACCTCCTTTCTGAATGAAACGCTGTACGAGAGAGCATAATGCACAGAAGATTACTTACACAGATGTACGAGACGAAACAAGGTTGTTACAGGCTTTTTGCGCGGTTTGATCTGTCACAAGGTAGATGATTGAGAAAATTAAAATAGCTTGTTTATAATGCAAGCCAAACTAATGTATGGTTACTTATACAGACGGTGTGCAGGTCACAGAATTTTCTCAGATATTCATTGCGTTCGTTCGTTATATTCTCTTGCGTTCGTTCTCTTGCGTTTTTTTTTTCGTCTTCGTTGTTAAGTTGCCTCGAACGTATTCGCGCCTCTGTTGCATCTCCGAGTTAGGCCCGTTTGCCGCAAGAAATGAAATATTGAACGAAAAAAAAAATGATTCCTTACAAAACGCAGTCCCGTGCCGCAAGGGACTGTATGTTGTAACGATTCATAAACGTTAATAACCACATATTTAATTCAGTACGGGTTATGGTGATAGGATTGAGAATAAAATAAAAAAAATATTTCGCCGGCGTTTACGCGTCATAAAATAATTGTAATAATAATATCTGGGGTTTAACGTCCCAAAACCACGATATGATTATGAGAGACGCCGTAGTGGAGATAAAATAATTGTAAAGTGCAGACGTCGTAGTATTTTCTTCCGTGTGTCGTTTTCTGTCTTTCTCTTGTTCTAGTGATCAGGAACCTCTTATGAACCTTATAGATTGGTTTCCTCTTTTTGCCTTAGTCATCGCCACGATAAGTTAAGTTCTGAATCTAACCATTAGCAGAAAGAACTCGCAAAGTACTCACAAAATACATCGTCCCCATCGTGAAAGACCGGCCAGCGTCTCGTCTGTATGACGGTGCCGGCGTTAGGCGTGTGCAAGATTCGGGGAAGGTGGGGGAGGGGGGGAGGGGGGGGGGGAGGGGCGAAGCGGCCGAAGTTTCACAGCAGCGGAACCTCTTTCCAACCCCCTGCCACTGAGGCCCTTTCAATCAGTACGCAGTACAAAGACGAGGTATCAGAGGGTAGGGAGTCCCCCCCCCCCCCTCACCTTGGTGCCAGGAAGTCTTAACGGCAACATAGCAAAAAAAAAAAAAAATTCTAACGAAAGACGCGGAGCGTTTCCACTTGCAACTGGAGATTGTACCTCCAGTTTCTTCATTCTTTTCTTATGTGATATCATTGATGATGTTCAAGCGAGAAGTGGTTTATACACGCGGAGTAGCTCTCTTGCCGAAGCGCCAGCGGGCTTCTCAGTTACTGCTGAAAGAAAATCCGAGCCAAAAACTTGAATCAACTACTCACCGTTCTTCGATATCGCCTAGCGAAGACGCTCACTCCGATCCACCGGACGGAGAAAGTTGGGTTTCGCCGTTCCTGCGAAGCGGCTGGCCTCGTTCGGTTTGCACGATTAATCCTCTGGATGCGATAATCCTCCCCAACACCAACACAAGAGTGGCAGCAGCAGCAGCGCGGCGACGAACAATTCCGCACAGAAAAACTAGGAGCGAAAAAATCGTCACGCACTTAATCTGGGTCAACCCAGGCGTTGAAATTCCGATGAATCGCGTTTAAGTCAAGCAGGAAAGGAGGAGCTCTTCTTGGGTAAGGAGTCAGCGTTGATGATCCAGATCCTACGCCTTGTCTTGAAATTCCGTAGTGGAACTGGTCTCTAACTTTATGGCACAGGTAAACACACACAACTAACTTTTTATTCGCGCAAATGTAGTAGAGTTACGCGAGATGGTTCAGAGATCGGCGGGATCCACCACACACTTACGAGAAAAAAAAAAAACAATCCCCTTCGACTGGGTTCTTATCTCTCCTTTTTCTTTGCAATCTTTCGTAGATACGCCGAAAGTCAGGCCGTGGTGTCCTTTTGGGAGTCCCTGGGCCTCAGCGGCGGTGCCAGCATCCTCAAGGTGAGTACGCACGTTTCCCACTGTCACTAATCCGGTATCATCCCTAATCCCAAGTCACATCGCCGAAGGTTCGGGTCAGCCTACAATTCGTCACTGGGGCCGCGCTTTTCGATTTTGCCAAAGGAGGAACGCTAGTCCCCACAGATGAAAAAAAAAATGTAACGCTCACCGGCCTTAATCTACTTCTCTGTCTAATCGTCAACCGGCACCAACTAACTCTTGTGCTCGGCACTTCACTTGACTCTACACTTTGACCTTGGCGGGAGAAAGAGAGAACTACAGGATCCTGCGAAACACAGGAGAGGTGCAGCTATCGTCCCGGCTTTTCAGCGCTCTGCGATCTCCCTCCCTACGACGATCCTCAGTTTATGTCCTTTCCTCTAAGCGAACGATACAGGGTGGAGCCGACGCGAAATCCAGTAACCGCGACACACAAAACGCAGACACCGGTATCCTTTTCAGTGTTCGTCCCACTACCGGTTCCCGCGTCCAGGAGCCGGGGAAAAAACGAGCTTTCGCAGGGTGCAGAGTATTCCGCCGGCGCCGGCGCGGCAGGACCGTCGAAACAACGGACACTCGCACTCACAGACAACACCAGCACTGTGTGTTAGCGCTTCTAGCGCGCGAGCCGGCGTTACATCGTCGAAAGACCACGACGAACTCCTACGCCGCGGGTTGCCGCACGGAGTAGAGAAGAGAAACCGTGAATCACCACACAACACGCGCACTCGTCGGCAACCGTCCGTGCCACACGCTCTCTACGACGTCCGCCGGCGCAGGCAGGCAGAGAGCGCGCGCGCTCCCGGCGGCAGCGAGGCGGCGGCGTTGCGTCCCGTGCCTTCCTCCCTCTCACTCCTTCTTCCTTGCTTCGTTCGACTCTCTTCTGTTGCTTTTTTAGTACGACGTGAGAGGCCCGATCTGCAGAGGAGAACCCCCACGCGCCGCTGGTCGGAGGAAAGAGACGGGGATGTGGGGAGGGAGCGCTAGGGGTGTTGGGGAGTAGTTGGGGGAAAAGGCTAGTTGGGAGCGAGATCCTTCTCCCGGTGTTCTCTCCCCCATTCCGGATGAATGCGGGAGCGGCTCCGGATCGTGGGTGAGAGAGCTGCAGTTGTGGGGAAGAGACGGTGGCGTAACGCGTCCTCACTGCGACCCGGCTCCTTCCTTCTTTCTCTCTTCCCTAAACTGGAGGGAACGGCTAGGGGAGAACGGGAGGTGGGAGGCGACCGCGTCAGGGATCTCTTTTACAGAGAGGGAACGAATGGCGAGGCTGGAGAAGGGGTGCGACCCCCCGAGGTGGGGGGGGGGGATAGAAGATGACGGAGTAGAGGGATGCGAGGAGAGACGGCCCTAGGCAGGGTGCACTTGCGAGGGGAGAAAGGGTGTTTTCTGGACGCTGGGACGAAACCATTCCCGCCGTTCGGGTGGCATCCGAATCCGGAGCTGCACTCTTCGCCGGGCCACACCGGTGCGCGCTCTGGCGGTGGCGTTTTTTTTTTCAAACGCTTCCCTCACATACAGTTGGGAACGGAAGAGGATGCGGAGGAGGGATTGGGAGAAGCTGAGCGCGCTCCTCCGATGCGGAGCTCAGGAGGCCGCCGCCGATGCGTCGTCGTCGACTCGTCCGCTAACGCGACAGTAGCGCCGCCGCTTCGGTTGCGTGCGCCATCTTGAGATATGTTTCCTCCTCCTTTTTCCTTTTTTCCCTAGGCGACTCCCTCGTTCCTTTCTCGCTTTTCTTCCGCACGCTTACTGGTCTCGGCCGGGCGCTGAGCCTCATTTCACTTCTCAACTCCGAGGGCGTAGGAGTGGCGCCGTTCTCCAAGGATACTTCCCTATTTTTCTTTCTTCCCTCTATCGCTGTCCCTATTTTCGACTGCAGCCTTTTTATTCTCGTCCTACGTGCGAATCGTTCTATTCTGAGTGTCCGTGGTGCGAGATCGGTCTTCCTTCTTGTGGACGTGTCACCGGTGCTTTCTTTTGTACGAGTTTGTGTGCTGCCGTGGAAGGGAAAAGGGGGTGGGTGTGGGGATGTACGGGTGAGTGACATACAGCGGGAAATAGTGGCACTGAGAGATGCCAGAGTGTATTGTATGCCAGGTTCTTGCACCCGTGCTCCAAAGGGCATGCCTCCTCGCTCTGTAGGGAAATGTAGAAGTCCCGGGGATGTCTGAGGAGGCAGAGTTCGCTGCGCGAATGTACTAAATAGAAATGTATAGCTCCCACATGTTAGGACCTACGTAAACAAGGGAGATCGGGGACCCCACTCCTCACAGGTGGATTGGGGAAATAGGGACTTTAGAGAAACAGAGGTGTGCAGCATAAGGGAAGGCAGCGGAAAATTCAAGGTGTCTTCACATATCTTTTTATTGCATCCTGATTTCACGCTATTCGGTTCATTGACCCTTCCGTTGTCGCATCGTGTGCTCGGCTGGCGTCCCTAAAGGGTGACAGAGCGGGAAGCCCTAAACATTTTCTTTTTATTATTTAAGTTCGTGTTCTCCTGAATTCGTTGACCCTGTGCCTCTGAAGTATCACTCTAACTCCTTTTTTTGTCTTTTGCTTCCGGACAGTGCGTTTCAGCGTAGTTTTTTTTTTTCAACACCCGTATTGCTGCCCTTAATTCCAATTTTCTCCTTTTTTTTCACCCTTCTTTGTCGTGTTTCCTGTCGTTCGGCCAACTTTTATTTCGTCTTCCTTTTGTTACTGGGACGTTTCTTGTCTTGCTTCTAAGCGTCGACCAGCTACATACATCTTCGTACCTTTTTCTATCTCGTATATCGAAATCCTCACCGATTGCCCTTGGCGAAGTCTCAGCGCACGTGGCACCTATACTTTATATCCCTGGAGATTAGGGAACAAAAGGACGCGGCTATCACAGTGTGAGCTTGTTTTTCCTCGAATGTTGCCGGAATTCTTTGACCCCACTTCTATCCGTGGTTCCTTGGTTTTTTTTTGTTTCAATATATTTTTTTGCACTCAACCCTCACAGCTCTCTCTGCTATTTCTTTGGACATCCCAAGTCTCCTTTCTCCATCCCTATTTTCCTCACCGAAACTTCCAATTCCTTCCCTTAATTTCTGTTTTTTTTTTTGTTTTCTGACTGCGAGTATTGTATTCGCCCCGATAACCTTGCGCTCCCCCCCCCCCCTCTCCAACAACCATTGTATTTTTTGGCCATACTAATTGTTTATGGCTCCTCTTCTGTGTACTTCCCACGCAACTTTGTTTCCCTGATTCAACCTCTCAATTTTTTCTGTTTTTGTTGTGCGGCTGCTAAATAATATAACCATTAGCTTTCTTTGTTGTATCCGCGTCACCAACCTCTCCCCTTCTCCTTCCCTCTTCTCCTCCCCCACCCCTTTACAATCATTCTATTTTCTTGACATATTAGTTCTTTCATCTTTTCACTTTACTTCCCACGTAAAATTTCTTCATCCGTTTTTCCCCCGATCTAACCTTCCAATTTGTTCCCTTTGTGTGACTGCTACCGAGTATCACCTCCAGCTTTTCCTCTTGTACTTACGTCACTATCACCACCCCCTCTCTTCCCCCTTTCTCCCTCAACAACCATTGTTTGTTTTGTTTTTTTCGCCATACTGGTTCTTGAGTCTTTTCTGTGTGCTTCCTATGAAACATTCCTTCATCCCTTTTCCCTTGATTCATCCCCCCAATTTGATTCTTTATTTTTTGTTGCTCGACTGCTGCCGAGTATCACCTCCATCTTTTTTTTGTTCTTGTATTCGCCGTCCTTATCCTATACATCCCCTAGGCATGCTCGTGTGCATGCCTGGGGGATGCAATCAGGCACGCACACATGCGGATCTACACGAATGATGGCTGTTAAGACATTCCAGTTTTTTAAGGAAGTTAATCAAACTTTGGCTCACGCACTGGCTTTCACCGAATCTCCGTACATACTAAACGCGTCCGTCCCATAGCAAGTTCAAAGGGAAACTGCTGATAAGAGCGCTAGTGCGATTTCTACGTCACGAGACAAAGGTGTCTCAACGATTGGTGGTAAGTGCCGCCGCCGAGTATCTCGACACTTGAAGAAAGAAGCATCGACAGTGGCGAGAGGTGCCGAAAGTTGTTGTCCTACGCTTAATTAGCTTTGTCCACGGACGCCATGCGCCAGCACCTAGTCATATACATCATCATAAGTTTGATTGCGCCCACTGCAGGCCCATGTTCCGCCAATCAACCCGGTCCCGTGCTCGCTGCGACCACGTTATATCCGCGAACATCTTGATCTCGTCTGCCCACCTAACTTTCTGTCTCCCCCTTGCGCGTCTGCCTTTTCTTGGAACCTAGTCTCTCACTCTTAACGACCAGCCGTTATCTTAATTGCCTACGCGCTACATGGCCTGCCCATGCCAATTTCTTCTTGATTTCGACTAAGATGTCCTTAACAGCCGTTTGTTCCCGACTCACTCTGCTCTCTTCTTGACCCTTAAGGTTACACCTATAATTTTCCTTTCCATGGCTCGCTGTGTCGTCCTCAATTTAAGTTGAACCCCCATACAGCCCTTATATCAGCCCTTATGCAGCTTCGCTGAAGAAGCCCTTCTCAACGCTTCCCTCGTTTTGTTCACTGGAAGGTGCGTCCAGGTGAAGGCAATGGCGGTGATAAGCTTGCACAAAAGAGAAAAAAAGAAAACACCTTTCTTGCTTGAGGCTTTCGGAACACCGGCTTCAACTCACTCGGGCCTATCGGGTTACTCGCGCAGATCAATCTTTTCCTGCCACCCACCTCCACTGGCTCTTTCCTCACAAGGAGGCGGCATCATCGCTTGCTTCTCCAGACACTTGCACGCGATTATTCTTCCCACTTCCTCTCTTCTTCATTCTTGTTTTGTTTCGCGTTTTTGTTTCTTTTTTGTCCCGCAGAAAATGCTTCCCGCACTTGATGGACCTTCCTCATTAGCGACGTTCTTTCTCTGTCCTCCTCGAAGCGGCAACTCGGAAACTCGAGACCACGTGTGATGCGAGGCGACGTGGCACTGCGGCAGCATTCTCGCGACCGAGTACGGTCCCTATAGGCGTCCCTCCTCTACAGGGTCTGTCCGTAATGTAATGAGGCTTGGTCTGGTAAAGAAAATTGATCGATCCGGTTGGTACATATTATTTAAATTCTTCAAGATAGTTTCCTGTGGCATCCATACACATATTACAACGCGATCCCCACGCTGAAAATCCTCCCTGAAAGCCAGCTGCCGTGTCCTCTCAGAGACTTTGTGACAGCCCTTTGGATAACGGGAACAACATCGAAACGGTGACCTTTCGGGCTTCTCTTGAGACTTAGGAACAAGAAGAAGTCTTCCGGGTTCACATCCGGGCTGTATCAGGAATGCATCAGCCCTGATGTGAACCTGGCAGACTTGTTCCTGTTCTCAAAGACCAAGGGCAGCCAGAATGGTCACTGTTTCTACGGTGTTCTCGCCATCCAACGGGCTATCGAGGCAATTATTTGAAGAATTTAAGCAACGTGTGCCAATCCGATCAATAAATTCTCCTTACCAGACCCAGTCTCACTATGCTATGCGGACAGACCTTGCATAGTTAAACTGGATGCTTGGGCATATTGAAAGGGTTGGAGCGAAAGCACGGTAGGGCTGAAGGAAAGGCGTAAAAGCGAGGAACGGAAAGCAAGGAGGGACGACACGAGCGCTCTGCAAGCTAGAGCGACGTACTTGAAATAAAAAAACTGCGCAAACGATAGAGGGCCTGTGAAAGGACAGAGACAGCAAGTACATATTGCGGGGTTATCACAAATAAACGTTGTAAGTCAGCGTTATTGTCTCTCTCCTACTTTTACTGGTCCTCCGTTCTTTTCCGCTGTTTTTGTTCCTCCTATATACCGACAAACGAACGGTTGTCCTTATCTCTTCCCGAGGAAGGTGACGACCTCTGGAGTGGAGGACGCCCGGGGTGCGTCCCCCTGGGAACTGTAAAAATGAGGGCTTCTTGTCTTCACGCCTTTCGTTCTTTTCCCCGGAGGGTGAAGTCCGCTGACAAAACTTGTCCCCTTCGTTAGTACTTTTGGGTGTGCCAAGGTTGCAACAAGAAAAAAAAAACAAAAAGACATTTCTGTCTCTTGCCCATTTCACTGAGAGGTTTTTCTTTGCTGTTGCCCTCTGTCCTTGCTTCTTATTCTGATTTCTTTTTCCCCTTTCATTCCATGTGTGATTTATCCGTTCCTATACGCTTTACATCTCCTCCTTCCTTATTTTGTTCCCTCATTCGTCTATTAATTCTATCATCATTTACCTTTAAGGTCTTCCTCTCGTCCTGGTTCGCTCGTTTATTTTCAAGGGAAGCTTTTATACCTGACAGACTTTGGCGGGGATTTTGACAAATACCCGGCGCCGGCGAGCGTACAGAAATGTGGCCCTCTGAGGGGCGCCGGTGACTTGCGTATCTGGTGCGCCGTTTTCCAATAATTTATGCTCCCTCGATCGGGGGTTTGTCGGCGATTAGCCTTTTCTGATACGGCAGTGTGATCTTTTATCGAGGTCGCTTGTCATTTCGCGTTGTCACATTTCATTGTTGCCTGGATATGAACGCACGACCGTCGTTGTTTCCTGTAGCAACTGAAGTGTTGCGCTTCTAAGCACGTAGATGAAAGTCCAATTGCCGGCATGGAGAAAAAAAAAACGGTTAAAAGGTAGCATTGCGCACTCAAAAAGAAAGAAAGAAAGAAAGAAAGAAAGAAGCTGACCTACTTCAGGCACACTGACGCAAAGTTTCGCTTGCCGCTATTTCCCCGGTAGGCGAAAGGCTCCTAATTTCTTTTGTCCTGTTTTGCTTCGTCCATTTTTCTTATTTGTTTAATATCTTCTCCATTAGTTCGTATTTCTTTCTTACCTCAATATTCCACCACAACCTCACGCACTCTATAGCTTCAGACGAAAGCCAAGCTTCTCCCTAAATTACGACCGAACGCGTTCATCTCGAAAAGTCGAGGAGAGGAGGAAACCCCGTTTACGGAGAAATAAAAAAAAATCGTCGTCCGCAGTCTCCTCCTCGGTCGAAGCCTGCTCGTGACATTTCGCGTGTCCCCGTATCATAATTCGACCGCGTCCCTTACGGCGTCGGCGCCGCATTTCCTTGCCTCGATCGTTGCCGTCGTCTTCGTCGGGCTTCTTGAGGACTCCGTGGAGAGGTCCGCGTTGCCGCGGCGTGTCGATCGCGTGCGCAGTCTTGTGTGGCGAGACTCGTTTTGCGGTGTCTCGCACTCTCTCTCTCTCTCTCTCGTGCCTTCCTCCTCCTTTCTCTCTTCTAGTGAGGAGCCGTTATTGTCCAGCCTCGTCCACTGCGCTCCCGCGCTTCCTTTAGGCGAGCATCGCGCACTCTCCGCTGGTCCGTAGAAAGAAGCCCTCCACGCGAACGCGTGCCGCGAATTGCGTTGCAGTCAAATCGAGAGCCTACTTCGCCATTTCGGGGTTATGGTGTGTGCGCTCGATTCACGCTTCACGTACCTCCAGGCAGCTCCTTTATCTGATGTACGAACACACACACACACACACACACACACACACACACACACACACACACACACACACACACACACACACACACACACACACACACACACACACACACACACACACACACACACACACACACACACAAAGAAAACAGTGTAATGCTTCACAGAAGAGATTGGGCCTACTCATTTTGGTAATAAATTGGTGTCGAGGCCTCCTATACCATAAATTGAGTCGTAATCGTCTCGGAATGATAACTTAGCGATCATGATTTATAGAGAAAGGAATAGGGAGAGAATGAAAAATACGTATAGGATACGAACATTTGTGTCTTTTGAATCGTTAGCCAGTCAATCAGTGAAATCATTGCCGTTTTCTCGGGGTTAAACGTTCGCTCTCTGCTCGTGTTATCCCTGGTGTCAATGGATCAGTTTATATGAACGAACGAATCAACCAATTGAATGCTTGCCGCCTTATGGAAGTTAATGGTTTGCTCTCGAGTTATCTGCTATGAATGTATTAAGGAATCAATCAATCAATCAATCAATCAATCAATCAATCAATCAATCAATCAATCAATCAATCAATCAATCAATCAATGAAACTGTTAAAATGCGTGCCGGTGTATCGGGTGTAAGTTTGGATCTTACCAAACACTATTCTTTTTTTCATTTACAACTGATAATTCCTTAGATCGACCTGATTTAATCGCTTTTTTTTAACCAGCTGTTCTTTCTTGCTCTATGTTTCAACAAAACGTATGCATTTTCCACTGCAGTACCACACGAGTACGCAAGCAACGTATGTACATGCATGTGTTAAATACGTATATCAAAACATCCTCCACGTTGTCAGTCTATTCAAGACCATTCGCTACAGGCTATCCTCTGCAGTTCTCGTTAAGCTGTCTCTCTCTCTCTCTCTCTTCTTCCTGAATGTGGCTTCGTGACAAGGACGGGGGGCTAGCGCGTGGTGCACAGGGCGAATCGGCCTCGGCGCGTCTTCATCGATCCCAGGCGTGTTCCCTTTCAAATCCCAGGAGGAGGCACCTGCCATTGATGTGCGCATACCGCGTTCCGTTCCGCATTTAATTGCCTCGACTGGCTCCCGCCCTTTGATAACGCGTCGTTGAACATCGTCCTTCCTTTCTAAAGCCATGCAACAAGCATATACGTTTCTATGGTACGGCTCAATACGGTCTCGAATGCACTATTTTTTTTTTAGTTTTGTGTTTCAATTGGCTGCCGCCTGATGTTTGGTTATGCCATTTTCTTTGGTGTTCACTTGCTGTTCGTGTCAGGTCTGCTGATTTCTTCTTAACGACTTTCTGTCATTCTCAGAAACCTTCTCTGGACGAGTTTCTTTTTCTTTTTTCTTTTGCTGTAATTAGTACGTAGGAACACGCGGGCGTGCAAGACACACGCATACAGACATGCCGAAAGTATAGACGTCTACCTGTACACGCACGTCTTGCGTGCCCGTGGGCACCTAACGTACGGCGTGAACACATGCGAAATGTCCACACATCCGTGGCACTTCCACATACATACATACATACATACATACATACATACATACATACATACATACATACATACATACATACATACTTACATACATACATACATACATACATACATACATACATACATACATACATACATACATACATACATACATACATACATACATACATACATACATACATACATACATACATACATACATACATATTTGTAAGAGTGTACGACCGTACAGCCGGGACCTCGTTTTGCGGTGTCTCGCACTCTCTCTCGTGTTCTGCGCTATCTCTTCTCGCGTCTTCGTCATGCGCGGAGTTTGATTGTTTCTGTTTTTTTTTTTCTCGGTGGCTTTATTTTCGGTCGTCATACTTTAGCATTTCGCATGCCCTGCCGTTTCCTGTTCGCCGCGCTTCAGATTTTTCGCGTCGACATTCGTTCTCGGATTTATTCGTTTTGCTAATTTGCTAAAATATAGCTCGTCGTCTTGTCGTCTTCGCAGGTCTTTCTTTCTCGACTTGCAGGACTGTCACCAAAATATAAGGCAAACAAACTGCTAGACAGTGACTGCAGACCGTTGTGGGGGGATCATTAATTATCAGGCAGCAATAATTATAGCTGTAAAAATGATTTGTGCAGCCATAAGTTATTCCATCAACACGAGCTGAACTTATATATAGCAATCATCCATATATGGCTATATATAAAAGTATCCATATAAAGCCATATATGGCTTGCATCCATGTATAGGCCTTATCCATATACGGCTATATCAGTAATTTGGGATATCAGGCCATATATTGCACATATATGGCGCAAATCTATATATGGCCCGATACGTCCAGTTCCCGATATAGCCGTATATGAGAATTTTTATATAGGTCCATGCATGGAATTTTCGTAAGGGTCTCGTTATTTACTTATTATTTTTTGTTGCGTGCCTCACAGCGCGCATTGCTGTCTCCTTGCATAGCCCGGACTTTATTGCGACGTACAATTTCTGGTCGCACATCACGTCGCGTAAAGAAAGTGTAGCGCAAGAAAAAACAAGTTGCCGCCTGTAGGGATCTAAACTAGAACCTCCGGAAAAAGGCAATTTTCTCTGCATTCGTTCAGGAACTTGAGTGATTTACTAGCGTGGCTTTGACTAACCTTCCTTCAACCTTCAGTGACCTTATCGCTGACTAAGCCTATAGCGAGCTCTTAAACACCGACACTAAACTCTCCTGCGTCTTATATTACGGCTAGACGAGACGTAGCCGAGGTTTGAAACTCCATTATCCACCCGCCGGGAACATTGCTTCATCTCCTTTGTCTTTCTTTTTCATTTTTTTTACCTCTTGTCGCTTCTATACGACTTCGAGAGCCACTCGAGATTTCTTCATTAAGCATAGGACTCGCTTTTGCTCTGCGACTTCCGGTCCCGTACCGTACCGCAGGAAGAGATTTGGAGAATGGGCTCTCTCTTTTTTGTTTGTTTTTTGTTTTGTTTCGTTCAACTATACAGCTTCTCGGGTTTCTTGAGAAACTTACGCGATCCTTGAAAGCTTGGAGCTTCTTTAGTCGTGTGCTGCACACACGCGTACTCTACGCGCCTCTTAGCGTTGATTGAAACCACGCGTGCTCCGTTCTCGTATCGTGGTGGCGGCCGCTTTCAAGTTCTCGTTTCCTCCGTCAATTTATTTCTCTCTTCCTTTTCTTTCCCTCTTTCTCTCTTTCTCTTTGTCGTTCTCAACGCGTGATTACTAAACGCTAGCTTGACTCAACAATAAAAATAACAAAACATATGTTTTGTCTATAAAAATCTGTTTTGTCTGAAAATAAAGCACCCTACATTGACTGCGGATGGAAGATGTCTGCTATCTAAAAGCAAGTGCACCTCTTATAATTGGTCGCTAAAAATTGCATAAGGTCCAATGTATTAGCAAGAAACGCGTGAAAGCGCTGACGTTTGCAACAGTTAAAGAATGTATACGGGGCAAGTCCTTTTCGTCGAGTCTTTCCTTGGGGCGCCTGTTTTGTATGGACATATATTAATTGATATGGGATGACCTACTTTTTTGTGATACATCATCCGAACTTGTTTTCCTCTCCATTGAGTTTTCGTGTACAGTGATCACCGGAAGTACATGCCAGTCTCTGGTCTCTACACCGTGACAAGCGTGGGTGTAGTGCGTGTTCCTTATATGAGATTTCGTTCCGCTGCGTTGAGGAAGCACACTGCGGCCTTTAATAAAGCGAAAGCCCTCTATGTCTCGTCAGCAGAAAAAAAAAAATTCTTGGTTACGGCGGCGGCGTCAACACGCATCTTAACAAAGTCACGTGGCCTCACAGGCGCATGATGAGAAGAGGGAGATGTCTCATGACGTCATGTTATGACGTCATCGATGACACATCGTCGCTTGGCCAAAGGCACGGTCGATCCCAGAGGTTGTGCAACGCCGTGTGTTTCTTTAATTCCGCCAGCCCTTTCTTCCTTCAATTCTTCCCTCATTTTTTTTTATTTCTTCGTTCTCGACCCGTTCGTTCTTTCTCTTTCTGACACATCGTCCTCTTTCTTTCTTTCTTTCTTTCTTTCTTTCTTTCTTTCTTTCTTTCTTTCTTTCTTTCTTTCTCAGAAATGCATAAGCAACCCTTAAAACAGCGTTCCAACCAAGAATCTCCTCCTCCTTCTTCTTATTCGTGTTCTTCTTTCTCCTCCTCGTCCTCTTCTTCTTCATCATCTTCTTCCTTTTTTTCCACCTAGCTCCCGCTCTTCTTCTTGTTCTGCTTTGTCCTCCTGCTCTCCTTGTTTTTGTCTCTCTTCCTCCTCTTCTCCTACTTCTTCTTCTTTCTCCTCCCTCCTCGACCTCCTCTTATTCTTATTGCTCTTCTTCTTCTTTCATCTTTGGTCCTTATACACGTCACTTCTCGTTATAGTTCTCACCGAATATTGAATACATATCGCCCGCGGGGCTAGCGCTTCTCCGAGCGTGGTTCGTCTCGGTCGACCCTGCTTTGATGAGCGTTACTATATACGTCCACCTTTTCTCCTATTGCTTTCGCTTACACCACCTCTTAACCCTCCCCCTTTATCCCGCATTCCCTACAGCGTGCTTTCGCTGTCCCGCCGTTCCCAATATCCCGCACCCTCTCCTCCTCTTCTCCTCTTGGCCCCCCACGCGCTGTCTGGATCTCGGTTGAAGAACAGCAATTTATTCGCCCTGTCCGGAAGATCGCGTCTCTTACACCTCTAAAACGCACTGACGGTGAAAGCCCTGGCGCTTTTCTTTTTGTTTATCCTATCGCAAGTTGTGCGTTGCCGGTGTCTCGTCTCAGTGTTTTAATGCCGAGTATCGCGCGTCTCTCTCTTCTTGATTGACTTGGCGGTCGTCCTTTGAGCCTCACTTAGTGAGGTTTGTGGAAGAATCGACGCGGTGGAAACCCCGCCAGCGGAAACGCACCGAGGACTCATTTGTTTTGTTGGGCTTCTTTCGGCTTACCTTTGTGTCTGTATTCTCCCTGTCTTTCGACATCTAAAGCTCGCAATCTTGGTAGCTTTCTTTCTTCTCGATCTTGTTGTTTGCTCGCTCGCGTCACAGCCCACCCTTTGTGCTAGCGATCTTGCTTAGCATCCTTGTGAATCTCTCCCTCTATCTTTTTTCTTAGTTCTGGTTGTAACTGTATTGGCGAGTTTCACAACTCGTCGGGGACATTCTCTCACTGACACGCGCATACTAACGCGATTACATTATGCAGATAAAAGCTTCCCCTTGGTTGAAATAAAGGAGCTACGTTCTTCTTTGGTGCTATACAGGCTGGGTGGCCGCTACTGAGGGAATGTGACGTAAGCAGTCACGTGACAGGACATGAAAAACAAATTTTTTATCCTGACCTATCTTGTACCTTTGTTTCTCTCATTTCACGCCGGGTGCTTGCATGTTTTTCCAATTTTCTCAATGTCTTCCCTCAATATTCCAACAGCACTCTCGGGGAAGCGTGATACTTTAGTTAGGGACGACGAACTTTTAAATATTAATATGCGAAGTATTTACAGCAGGAACGAAAAAGATTTTTAAAAACTCACAGGGTTCCTTGTGCATTCACTTAAGACGACTGGATGACGAAAGCCACCTTCTTTCCCATCTCCGTCGATGTATCGATCCTGCCCTGCCACCCTCCGAAAGCTTTTTGCACCTAATGTGGCTTCGCGCTGCCTCCAGGATCGGAGGCACCTCACGTAGTTTTGCACGGCCTCCATTACTGGCCCACCGTTGACCAAGGTGCGATGTCATGCGATGACGTCATCATGTGACGTCACGACGACGTCATCATGATAACGTAATATGGTGAAGTCATCACGTGATGATTTTTCGCATCACTAGTGTTGACGCCGCCGACGTGGAAAGTCGGTCAATTCTCGCGTTTGGTGAGGCGTCTAAGGCTTTCGCCTTAAAGATGCTTATGGTTACACCCGAAGCAACTTAGCACGACTCTCTCGCACAGATGAGTGGCAGGCATTCCACAGTTCTGGGGTGGAGCTTGCGTTTGTTCTTGGGCTGTAGCCGACTGTACGTTCGAGTTCATTGAGCGGATTGCAGAGCTAAGGTCATGGACGGAGAGCTAGACGAGACTGCGCGAAGTGGAAGGGTAAAGGGGAGAGGATTCAGTTTGTGCCGATGGACAACAGAAGCTTTTGTCGGCGCCCGTGCGATTCACTTTAGTTAATGGGCTAGGCTTCGCGCCCGCGCGTTTGTGGACTCTGATAACAACGCCGGCTCTCGCTTACCTCTTTGCGTGTTTGCTTTCTCTCTCTCTCTCTCTATTTCTCTCTCTCTCTCTCTCTCTCTTACTCTCTCTCTTTGGCACGCTTCTCGTGTTCCGCTTACGACTGTGCCAAGGAGGGCTGACTCGAAATGCGCGGTGCACTTTCATCAGCGTAGTGTAACTGCATGCGTGTCTTTACGCTTTGAGATAGATGTCGAATCGGACTCCAAACGAAGTGACGCAGCGGAGAACTGTTGCGGAATAAACGGAGAGAACGCAAGTGCAGGCTGATGAAACGGACGCCGCAAACGTATTTGCAGTAAGGTACAAAGCCAGCTGCGTATTTGCGTCGTTGTCCTTATCGTCGTCATTCTCGTGGTCGCTATCGCGTTATTGATCGTTATTGCCCTCCATTTTTTGTCGTTGCGCCATCGTCCTTGCAGTAGTTGTGTCCTCGTTGGTGTGTCATTGTCATGAGAGAAAACAAAATGCAGCAATTGTAATCAATGTGTTCGCTGTCGCTGTCCTTACGATAGTTTTAGCGCAGGCCACGTAATTCTTTCCGATCGTCGTTGTCTTCGTATTCTCTGTTATCGTACGCACCATCCCCCCTGCTGCTGTATTGTTCTTATCGCTATTCTATGGAAGCCTATGAAAGACGACTGAACTAGTTGCTAGAGATTCGGGATAAAAGACGGCAGGCCAGCAAGCAACACAGACACGAGAGATAAGGCAATACAACACAGACGCCGACTAGCAAGTAATAAAGGCGCATTGGTGGCGGAAAAGAAAGTATACGCAAAGGAACTGCAGGAGTGCACCTAACTGATGGTTGGTACAGGATTAAGACTGGAACAAATAAACAGCGCTGCACACGGGACGGTGAAAGAACGACCGACGAAGGCGCTGAACTAACAACCACTCGTTTATTGCTGGGATATGCAATATATACCGAAGCTTTGCGCTGAAGAACAACAAAAATACAGTATCTGCGCAGAGCAGGCCCGTAGCCAGGAATTCTTTTCGGGGGGGGGGGGGTCACTTGCTGAAAACCTTGACTATTTGAGAAAAAAACCTATTTTCATTTTTTATTTTTGGTAAAAACACGTACTTCACCAAAATTTCGGGGGAGGTGGGGGGGGGGGCAGCGCAAGCTCAAGCGCAAGGTCAGATGCCCTCTTTCTTAGTGTTGGCGACAAGTTTTGATGAACCGTTGGCCAATTTCACCGCCATTTTTCTTCGCGTTGGAGCTTGTAAAGGGCCACCCGGTGCTATGCTTCCAAGTCGTTCCATTCCTTGGTTATCGCGTATTCTATTGTCCCGCTGTTCAGTGATCTCATTCGGTCGGCTTCAGCGTATTTCCCTTTATTTTGTTGCCGTTTCTTTACCTAGGCCTCAACTGGTTTAATGAACAGCGAAGAGAAAGCGTCTTTCTTTCTTTCTTTCTTTCTTTCTTTCTTTCTTTCTTTCTTTCTTTCTTTCTTTCTTCTTTCTTTCTTCCTTTCTTTCTTTCTTTCTTTCTTTCTTTCTTTCTTTCTTTCTTTCTTTCTTTCTTTTCTGCTTTCCTTCTTTCTTTCTCTGGTCGTTGAGAGTTAACTTTCATTCTATTGTTTTTACGGTCGTCGGTCTCCAGTCGACGTTTCTTCTGCACGAAGCTAAAGCGCCCCCTATAGCGGTCGCATCTGGAAGTCGACGCCTCCTCTTTCTTTCCTCTTTTTCATCTTTTTCCTCCTCACTCCAAGTCTCTTATCGCTTCCGATTTCTCCCCTTTAGCGCCAATCTCCTTCTCTATATTCCTCTATTTCCTCGTCTCCACCCCGTTATAGTAGAGATGGCGCGACATTCCTTAT
Source organism: Rhipicephalus sanguineus (assembly GCF_013339695.2). Taxonomy (NCBI): domain Eukaryota; kingdom Metazoa; phylum Arthropoda; class Arachnida; order Ixodida; family Ixodidae; genus Rhipicephalus; species Rhipicephalus sanguineus. The sequence continues at coordinate 39,472,338 of NC_051186.1, read as the reverse complement.
CTCTCTCGTTAATCTGGCTTCCGTCGTTCGCCCCCTCTTATCACCACTGCATCTGTATCCTTTGCTCCCAGTCGCTTCCTACTCCTTTTCTTTATCGAACATGTGCTTTTATTAGACTGTGGTACTTAATTCGTTATCGGCTTTTTGATGCATTTTGCCTTTTCATTTATAGAGCTTCTCAATTATAATGTTTTTGTCACCCCTTCTATGTAGTATCCTACACGCCTGTGGGGGTTTCTCGAAATAAAGTACATGTGTTTTGGACACCACCCCGCGCATCATTAGAGTATAAGGCGTGCAAACACGGACGCAAGAGACGAAAGTAAGGGAATACGAACGCCGGCGTTGGTGTTGCCCTGTTCTTGTCTCTTGTGTGCACGTTTGCGCCCCTTAGCTTCCCTTATTAAGACTTGGATACGTCGTCAAACGCGAAAATTGACCGTCGGCCTGTTCGTGATTTGGCGAGGCCTGACGATACATCGCGAGACCGGCTTCGGCATCAACATGAATGATGCTGTAAACAACTAATTAATAAAAGTCTGTCAAAAGTCACGCGATACTTAAGTGAATGTGTGTGTGTGTGTGTGCAGTCGTCGTACCGAAAGTCACATCACCGCAATGCAACATGACGTTATTGATGATGTCACCATGTGACGACGTCATCATGACGTCGCAGATCGCCAATACTTGCGACGTCACAGTGACGTCATTATGACGTTACAACATGACGTCACACAATGGCGTCATCGCAGGACATCGTCGCGTGGTCAAAGGCTTGGCGATCACGGAGGCTGTGCAAAACCATGTGAGGTGCAGAGAGCTTGTAATGCATCCGATTATGGAGGCAGTGCAAAATCACGTTAGCTTCAGAAAGCTTTCGGAAGCGGAGGGGGAAGGATCAATGCATCGACTTTGTGACGTCATAGGGACAGCATTAAAAAAACTGTATACTGTAGAAATATGATCTGATGCACTCTTTTTTGTGAATAATAAATTGATTGATTGATTGATTGATTGATTGATTGATTGATTGATTGATTGATTGATTGATTGATTGATTGATTGATTGATTGATTGATTGATAAGAAGTTTCGTCTTCGAGTCCCTACCAACCAGCCCAACTTCATGTTGTTCTAAAGCCTTTACATACACTGGCGTTACCTCACCTCTGATTGTGCAACCCGAGCTGTGCCTACTCCGTCTCTCTCTTGGCCTCGTTCATCACCGAAGAGGACAGCACGACCTGTACTCGCCTATCGCCCGTAGTCAGTTGCCGGCGTGCCCACGTTGGTCTACAAGACGCGCAGGGTTCTTCCTTCCGCTGTACTCTGGTCTCGCACCGTTATCTCTGCCCAGCCGGTGCACGGCCCGGCGCCCTTCCGACTGTCTCCTCCCTTAGTTGCATGCAACGCCTTCGCTATTGGCGAAGTACGATGCGGCCTTCTCGGCAAATTCTTGTATCGCTTTAGCGCAACTCAGCATGAGCATGAAGGAAAGGAACGAAAAAGACAGGCAGCAGGATTTAGCGCTCACCCTGTCGCCTGTCTTTTCATCCCTTGCTTATGTACCTTTCCTACACGACCATACTGAGTTGCGCTAAATCTATACAAGAATATTATGCACCAACTCGACCAATCAGCAAACAAGACAACATAATAGAAAGTTGTGCGAGTTAGTTTTGACTCATCAACATGAAAAGCGAGTTGTCCTGTGTTTTTCTGTTCTATTTAGTCTTTCTCGCGCCTTTTCACTTCATAAACCAGACAGATTTTCGCCTGCGCTTAGATACTATACTCGGGGACAACTTTCTGTGGCCATGAAGGGAAAGCTACAGAGCCACAATGCACTTATCCTAGCGCGAATGAATGTAGTCCCACAATTGCGTCCGTATTTTCTGCGTGAGATATATAATATACTCCTTCATTTTCTACATGTAGCTTTTTGAGACGGAACGCAGCGCACACAAGCGAGATATTTGTATTTCTTTTACTTTATACGTTGTCACTTTGCGTTTTTGCGTGCTTGAAGAAGTCGCGCCTTTTACCCGTACCTTAGACGCTAAGTAGCGTTTGCGTCGAAACGCAACGCTAGCCATCACTTTCCACGGCGTTACGAGACGCGCGCCAAACCGGACTATACTTCGCGTAGCAGTACATGTGCAGATGCTCCGCCCCCGTAGCTTTCCCTTCATTGCCACAGAAAGTTGTCCCCGAGTATAGGTTGTGTAGAAAAATTGCCAGTCCCTTTAGCTAACGCTAAGGAAAGCCCAGGCCGAAGCGTGTGCTCTCATGAGAATCTCATTGTGGTCTAGTGGCTATGGGGCTGGACTGCTGACCCGAAGGTCGCTGGATCGAATCCCGGCCGCGGCGGTCGCACTTCGACGGAGGCGATATGCTAGATGCCCGTGTGCTTAGATTTAGGTGCACGTTAATAAACCCCAGGGGGTCTTAATTTCCGGAACCCTCCACTACGGAGTCCCTCATGTTCATATCGTGGTTTTGGGGTGCAACTCCCCAACAATTATTAGTCACCAACTGGGGATCGAACGCGCGACCTCGGATTCACTATCGGACGCCACAGCTGCAAACCTAAACAGGGCGCTATATAGTGAGCGAGTTGGTATAGATTCATCGTGGCCAGCAGCACGACTAACGCTGACGAAAAGAAGGCGGCACACGACATAGCGCTGCCTTGTGTAACACTGCAGTATTTTCATCTAGAGCAATAACAGGACACATAAGAGGAGGATAATCCATGGAGTGCTAAGATTAACTTTAAAGGGACTTTAAATTGAAACAATGAATCGCTTTAGATCGATAGATCGAGTGAAACATTCAATCGCTTTAGATCGATAAAGTGTACTGTAAGAACACTAATGTCGTTAATTTCACAATCATAAGTTTATTAATGGAGGAGAAAATTAAGGACAAAGTTCCATTTTTAAATTTCGTGCCTAAATATTCGCGCTTGACATCACGGATTTAAAAGTGTATTGTTTCGTATTTTGGCGACATTGGCTCAACGAAACATCCTGAAACTTCGTAAGTTAGGTCTATGGCCCCCTCAGAACACAATGTACTTCGTTTTTACCGACTATAGGAACTACGTAGGCCCTTGTAGACGCAGTCAAAATCTATGACGTCACGGCGTTTGGTGCGGCAGCTTCAAGGTGTCTTCGCTACCCTCATGTTCTCTTTGCGCGTTTTCTCGCCTACCAAGCGTCCTGTCGCGGCAAGCGCGGTGTGTTTGGTGTTGTGAAAGAGTAATTTACTGACACGAGAAAAATCGTTGTTTTCTTTAGTGTCCCTAAGATTAAGGGGAGTTATCTCGTTCGCCTGCTGCTCCCGCGGATAGGCGGTATTCATGCTGCTACCGCTGCACGGAATCTTGAGCACGACTGGTGTCTAGCCGGGCAGTACGGGCCGGGTTCGTTAATGAGCCGGATCGTCTAATAAGGACGGCGGGGACACCGGCAGACTACTGCAATCGTTGGCAAACCGGACGCGGAACTGGTGCGTGCAGAGAAGAGGAGAGGAGGAAGTCTTCCTTTCCTCCTTCACCTCCGTGTGGAAGCATCATGAAGGTACACAAGGTCGACGACGCTTGGTCGTTAACCGTGGCCCGCAGAGTCCCGCTTTTCTTCAGCCGTAGAGTTTCTCACGACAGTACCCAGAGGGAAATCTGGCGCCACCGTCTATGCGAGTTTCTTAAGGGGCGCTGTGCCAAAGTCAGCGTGTCATCGCTTTTATTTAGCAAAGATGAGTTCAGGTTTCTTAGAAGGTCGGTGATTAGGACCATGTCGACATCATCTTAAGCATTTCATGCTAACTGACGCTATTCCATCCTTTGTTGTTGTTTTTTCTTTTTTTCTTAGCTGCTGGCCATTCGTATGTGTACAAATACCTGGTATCGTCAGCGGAATAAACATTTGGAAGTCAGCGCTCTTCACGCTCTGCCTCTATCGTCCTTCTTTCCGCTTTTTCGCGCTGTTACACGAGTTCTAAAGAACGCGAGCGGCCACAACAACGCACACACTGTACGTGCCATTCTGTAGTGTTTCCGGTAGTACAAGAGCCTTCCTCACGGATTGCGCGCTACTCTTCCTCCTCTCCCTCTTCTCACCTCTCTTCGCTGTATCCATTTTCCTTTCTTGATTCTTTTCTCGTGTCTCTGCGATGATCGAGTGTAATGCGTTCCCAAGACCTCCACGACGCGGCGAACACAACGACGTCGCTACCGATGTTCCACGACGGTCTCGCGGAGCCCCGAAAAAAGAAAACGAAAGAAAAACGTCGTCGGCTGCTGCTGTACTTGGAGATCGTCGTGCCACACACACCGCCGTAACGATAATGGAGGTGACGGCCGCCGGGCGATAATCGGGCTCTGCGACGCCAAGACAAACGCGATGCGAACTGCGACGCCGGCGCGCCTTCAATATCGCCGCCGACGCTGCTGAACGACGACGTTCCCTCGCTCGCTTTCTGCCGAAAAATGAAGATCATATCTCTGCGCTCTCCTTTGCCGGGTTCCAAACAACGATGTCCGTAGCCCTGTCGGTGTCACGCCGGACGCTTTATTACCGTTATCTTTCTCTCTCATCGATAGATGACGCCCTTCTCTTCGTTTCATTTCGCGGCATCTGGCGTTCGGACACCATGTTATTCCCTCTCCCCCCCCTCTCCCCCATCCTCCCCCCTCTCCTCTGCTGTTCCTGTCCTGCTCAAAGACAGTCTCTGCACTCAACGGCTTTAGCTCTCTACGCTGCTTTCCGTTTGCGCTCGGATTTCGCTCTGTTTCTGGGAACGACCCACAGGCCGTCTTTGGCACCATCAGCCCGTTTATCTTATCTTGATCACAAACTGATGTTTTAGTAGTCTTTCCCTAACGCCACCCAAACTCTTGTCGTCTCCATCTCTGCGCACGTGCTGTTGTCTTGTTACTAGCGTTGAAACTTGGGCGAGTCGGTACGGGATCATCTTCTAAGAAACGCGCTCGCCTGTCTCTTCTTTGTTTGTCTCCTGTCCTGCGGCATAGTTTGTCAGCAGGTGTTGTTTTGTTCCTGTTGTCTGCCGCAAACTCATCCCTCGCGCTTACAGTGAGAGAGGACTCAGGCGCCCCCTATCTCACCTCCGAACGTGCTATTTTTCGCCAATGATTACTCCTCGCATCCCGCGATCCTATCACGTCCCAGGGTTAATGTAGTTTACCCCGCAAACACACGGCGCATCTTTCCACCGGTTGTTTGCTAGGGATTTTCACACCTTAAGTGTATACTCGAAGATTGAGCGTTGCGAATTCAAGAGCTCAAATATTTTGTATGCGCGCGTTTGTTGTGTGTGTGTGTGTGTGTGTTGTGTGTGTGTGTGTGTGTGTGTGTGTGTGTGTGGTGTGTGTGGTGTGTGTGTGTGTGTTGGTGTGTGTGTGTTGTGTGTGTGTGTGTGTGTGTGTGTGTGTGTGTGTGTGTGTGTCATTCCTCTGGCGAACGACTCCTTGCTGTCGCACTTTGGATGCCGAGAACCCTCTTCCTCATTTTCAACGTCATCTCACGAGCACTCTCCCCTTCCATATAGTGAGTTGTTGGGCTAGATGGTTCAGCATCTTCCGAAGGGGAGCCGTTCAGAACAGAGCGCACAGGGGCGTCTTTCCTGTCCTGTGTACTTTCTTCTGAGCCGCTTTTGCGCTCCCCTTCGCAACCTTCTCCTCCTTTCTGGCCCACCTCTTCTACCCCATCCCCCCCCCCCGCGTTCCCTGTTTCCCCATTTCGAAGTGGAAAGCCGTGCGCGCCTCGCAGGATTCCGCCGATATCGCCGTTCGCGTGATCCGATTGCCGAAACAGTCCGAGAGCTTCCCAAAGCGGCCGGGATAGCGGCATAGTTCTTGCTTGTAGTCGATGGCTAGCTGCTCTCTGGCTGCCTCCCTCCCTCCCTTTCCTCCTCTTTCTCTCACTCGGCATCCTTCGCTTTCTGTGCACCGAATCGGCACTGAATTCCCATTACTGCGTTCGGGAGTTATAGGGAAAAGGAGACAGACTCCATACCCCCTTTTTTTGTTTCGCCGCTAAAGTGGGAAGTTCGATTATTGCGCAGTATATACGAACTTCGCGAGATAAAAGACTAGGGGAGAGGGTGAGCGGAGGCGGGTTTGCGAAGAAACCTTTCGCGATGTTAGTTTATATATCGGTGAGATCGAGCAACGCCGGACGCGGCGGCGGAGCGTTGCGTATTTCTCGTTACCGAACGGCGGCGTCGGCGACCGCACGTGAACGGATCGTATAATGCGAGGGTCCGTTCGTTATCGCTGGTGGCGCCGTCCAAATCCCTCCCGTCTATTCGCCACAATGGTCCTTTTGTCGCGTGCTCGCCTTGTTGTGCAGGTGCCGTTGTTTTGTGTGTTCATTTTACAGCGGAAGCTGTTATGAGAATATTTATTTATTATTTACAGATACTGCAATCATCATTTGGTGATTTTAGCAGGGTGGTGCACGAAGTTAGTCATGAACAAATGGCAAGTACAATGACATATAATATGTACAGGTTATACAATGTGTATTGGGTAAATACAAACTTCAGCGGGCAAGAACCTACAATAAAAAATAGAAGGATACATTTATACAATCATGTACAGTACTATGTAATACGATTCAACTGATTAGTGCGCTTTCTAATTCAGAGGAAAACAATGCCAATGAGGGTGCTAAGACAATTGTATTAGTTAGTTTATTGCACTCGACTATGGTGCGAGGAAAGAATGAATACTTAAAGCAATTATTGCGTGTGAGAAAAGGGGTTATGGTGAGGTCACGTCTCTGCCTGGTAGATAACGGCCGTTTTTGTCGCCGTAGTTATTCGCCGCCGGTGTCCGCGACCGCTATCGCGCGAAATAAGATTAAAAAAAACGAAATAGAAAAAAATATTCAGGGTAGAACGGAGTTCGAACCTCGGCCCTCTGCGTGGAAGGGAGCCCAGTATTTTACCGCAGAGCCGTTCGAGTGCTTTTTTTTTCTTTATTACAGGGAAGCAAACCGTTAGACTTACAGTGATATTATAAAAAATTAATAATCAGGCATATTTAAACACAAATCAAACACAGAAAACCAGTCTACAGCGTCACTAGAACGTTCATATATCTGGGGTATTTGAATCACTTGTTCCTGGATACTTGTAACCTTTGC